>NC_086445.1:533196559-533284059 GCF_028390025.1 Pseudophryne corroboree
CTGTCTGGATCAGAGCGGCATCATTAGGGATTTAGCAAATTCCCATTAGTAAATATTTCTTAGCCACATCAGTGTAAAATTTAAAAACATAAATTTAATACAATAATATAAGAATGGCTGAATGACACACGTACAAGAAATAAAAACATATAAAGCTTATCTGTCCATAAATTGGATATCTGCAAAGCGTCCCGACACGTTTCGCCCGTCAATAGTTGGACTTCATCATGGGGATAACAACAGTGAGTCTGGAGGTCCTATTTATACCAGAGAGGGGTGATTCCTAATGTCCATTAGTTATGACCTCACTTCCTGTACTCCGTCTGATGAGGAGACTCAATGCATCTGTTCAGCCAGAACAGATGCATTGAGTCTCCTCATCAGACGGAGTACAGGAAGTGAGGTCATAACTAATGGACATTAGGAATCACCCCTCTCTGGTATAAATAGGACCTCCAGACTCACTGTTGTTATCCCCATGATGAAGTCCAACTATTGACGGACGAAACGTGTCGGGACGCTTTGCAGATATCCAATTTATGGACAGATAAGCTTTATATGTTTTTATTTCTTGTACGTGTGTCATTCAGCCATTCTTATATTATTGTATTAAATTTATGTTTTTAAATTTTACACTGATGTGGCTAAGAAATATTTACTAATGGGAATTTGCTAAATCCCTAATGATGCCGCTCTGATCCAGACAGTGTATATGCGACATGTTTTATGAATGGTACACACTATGTTTTGCTTTGTTTTTATTTCCATGTACTGAATCCAAATGAAGGATGACAGATCATTGCATATCTAAATCAGATAAGTGATCAAGTCAAACCTACCACCTCACCTATCCGTGTTCACCTTTTATATATTTTAAAAAACACATTTTGGCGCTTGTGTTCTCCTCTTCTTATATTCACCTTTATGTGTCTAACAAACACAAATTTCTGTTTCATAAGCTGCCACTCAAAGAAATATTGAGACGTGTTATATGCTAGAATTAGGTGTTTCTATGTAATTTTGTAAAACTAGTACCACAAACATTACCTAAGCGCCGGCTTCTCCACTTCTCTACATATATATATATATATATATATATATATATATAATTACTACATAATGATGATTGAATTATGTAGGACTTATATTTTTATAGTAAGTGGAGAGTGTACAGACTGCCTTATGTTACAAGTATACTGTAATATACATCATGATCATGGTATTGTATACATTAATGATTCATTTACCTATTATCAGTACATCAATTCAGGATGATGGTTCATTTAACAATTATTTTTTATGTTATTGTGTGTAGGTACTTGTAATATATTTGCAATATAAGGCAGTCCTTTCTACTCCCCACTTACCACAAAAAATAAATCCTATAGGGCAGGGGTTCCCAAACTGTGTGCCGTGGCTCCCTGGGGTGCCTCGGGACACTTGCAGGGGTGCCCTGGGTTGGTGGTCCAGGACCAATTCAAATTATTCATGGTCAATATAATAGGCAAAACCAGTGCTGGTGGCTGCCAGTCATAAAATATGTGGCCAAACAGAAGCAAATCTTGTTCCTCACCACACAACTGACCCTAAGGATGACATATAAATGCGATCTACTTAATGTAATATTTCTTTCTAAATTTCTCAATAAGAAATTTTTGGCCTAGGGGTGCCGTGAAAAAAATTCTGATATTCTAGGGCGCCGTGATTCAAAATTTTTTGGAATCCACTGCTATAGGGTGACAAACTGTTATATTGCCTAGGGCCCCCTGAGGTCTAAATCCAGCTCTGATTAGTGCAGGCCTCCAAGTATCTTTCACCTTTCACCTTTGTATATGAACATAATTGCATTTATTCAGTGCATGCATTGTACAACTTTAGAGATCAAATTGTATAACTGTTTCTCTTTTCTCCACCTGTAAAATTAGCATTGACTGTATCATAAAACCCATGTAAAAAAATAAATCAAAGTAACCATTACTACATACTGTAGAAACACTGCATAATTTAAACACGACTAAAGCAGTTCATGCCATTTGTACACATGTTTTGAACGAGGGGAAGACTCACAATAATAAATAAATAGGTGCACATTTATGGAACAAATATTCTTATATTTTATAATGTAATATTTTTCTGGAGAAAATGTAATGAAAGTTATTTCCAGTAGAAATGAATTGTTAACTAATGTTCTTAAGGACAATATTGAATTTGTTGTTCAGTCACCCTATAAATGTTTCAACATGTTTTGACATTAATTGATTCTTTTGGAGCGTTTTGTGATTTATGCTGCATACAGTATGTTGTCTGTAGCTTCCAGATTCTGCATTTTTAAGTTACTGTTTTTGGCCACATTATCGCCCCCTAATTATGTTAAAGAACAAATGTTTTAGAAAGTGACACAGCTGTAACAGCAACTCCAGCTGCTCAGTGATTTAAATGAAAAGATACTTGGAGCCTAATGTAAAGTTGGCATATGTGCCTTATCTTTGTATATAGTGCAGATTTTTATACTGGACAAAAATATTACCCTTCCACTATAGAGAGGCTAATTTGGGAAGGGGTGAGCAAGCATGAGCCAGATATACTAGGGGAGTGTTCAGGAGGCAGACCGCTGGTACAGAATACTCACTGATCGTTAGCCTCTGATTGGATAAGTGTGCCTTGATTGTAATGAATCGTAGTGTGGCTACTTTGGTCTTTTCAATTATTCAATGGATATTTGCACTTGGTTTGCAGCAGAAGAGTCCCATTTGATTTTTTAAAAAGGGTAGACAACTTTTATATTGTTATTGCAACTGTATGTAATTGTATTTTACATTGTAAATGTTGCTTTAGTATGTAATAATAAACATTTCCAGATACAGATAAACTATCATGATGTATATGATATTTCATTAAAGTACTATACTGCATACAAATTAGGTTATGTAATGTTAGTATTTAGTACTAACACTATTAAGTAGAGATGAGTGGGCTTGGCTCTCCGAGAGCCGAGCCAACCAGAACTTATGGAATCAGAGAGAATCCAAGCCCTAGAGGGTCGGATTCCAAAACGAGGCAAAACATCATCCACCCGGCTTCGGGTGTTTTGGATTCCCATCCGTGATGATTTAGGCGCCATTTCACAGCAGACACTGGTTCTTGAGCCCAGCAACTAGACTGCCGGGGCAAATATCAACAATAATATCCTCCAAATACAGGGGCAGCATTAACATACCGGTGGGGTTTTTTTTTTTTTGTCTGAGAGCACAGCCACCAGACTGCCATGGCAAATATCAACAATATTATCTTCCTAATACTGGGGCAGCATTAACCCACTGTGGCTGCTGTCAGTCATGATGATCATGATATTAGTAAATAGTACTAACTACTAAAGCCAGTGCTCAAGGGCATAGAGGGTTTAAGAAAGGGCACCTGAATTCAAAACAATACTTTACAATGCTAAAAAAAATATCACCTCTAATAAAGGGAAGGTTTACTGCCAAAAATATAAACTTGCCAACACTGGAATCCACCAAAACATACTGTAAGCCTCTGTACTTTGTTGCATTGAGCGGCAAAGGTCTTCCTCACAGAATTAGTAGTTCATTTTTATGAACATGAGTCTTATTCCACATTTCATTAGTTGCCACTTCAAAAGGTTTATCCAGTGTACTGTAGTAAGGTACATTCCTCCTCCTCTCCCTATGTTATAACTACTTGTACAGGTTTTGATGGCTTGTTGCTGTTCCTCCATTTGCTGAAACATATAAAAAGTGCATGTCCACCTGAATAGTACCTCTTGATTCAATTGGTGGCATGGCAAATGGAACTATTCTTGCTGCTGTTGCAATTTTCTACATGTGGTTGATGAATGCTGGAAATGTCCTGACATTTTTTGGGCCACAGGCAGCATCTCCTGCACGCACCTGTTATTTAAAAAAAAAAAAAATCTTTCCTTTACAGCAACTGAGGAGAGAAAAGGCCATGAAAGAAGAATTTCCTATAATTACCGTTCCGAATGCCCCCATTGATTACAATTTTCAGAATCAAACAATTAAATTAACTTACAAATCAATCCTTCCTTCTGATCTAGTTCTTGATTAACAAAAACATTCTTGGTTTTATTTTTCTATGGGGTATTATAGTTTATTAAACTGCCATCCTGTCCGCCACTGCAATGCCACTGCTTCCTAGGTGTGCCATGTTTGAAGTTGAACTACATGTGTATGTGCCACCCACTGCTGTCGCTTAGCTTTTTCATCCAGCTTGCTCGGTGCCTAAACTGGATGAAAACAGTGGGGTTCATTCCGAGTTGTTCGCTCAGTATTTTTTTCTCGCAACGGAGCGATTAGTCGCTAATGCGCATGCGCAATGTCCGCAGTGCGACTGCGCCAAGTAAATTTGCTATGCAGTTAGGTATTTTACTCACGGCATTACGAGGTTTTTTCTTCGGTCTGGTGATCGTAATGTGATTGACAGGAAGTGGGTGTTTCTGGGCGGAAACAGGCCGTTTTATGGGTGTGTGCGAAAAAACGCTACAGTTTCTGGGAAAAACGCGGGAGTGGCTGGAGAAACGGAGGAGTGTCTGGGCGAACGCTGGGTGTGTTTGTGACGTCAAACCAGGAACGACAAGCACTGAACTGATCGCAGATGCCGAGTAAGTGTGGAGCTACTCAGAAACTGCTAAGAGGTGTCTATTCGCTATTTTGCTAATCTTTCGTTCGCAATTTTGATAAGCTAAGATTCACTCCCAGTAGGCGGCGGCTTAGCGTGTGCAAAGCTGCTAAAAGCAGCTTGCGAGCGAACAACTCGGAATGACCCCCAATATTGTGACTGGAGTAAGTGCCAGTAAGCCACTATTACTATGAGAGCAGTGAGTCAAAGCAGTGCATAAAAAATAGATATATGGATAAGTTGAAGGCTGCCGCTGCTGCCAGTTATGATAGTATTTTAACATCTACTAAAGGTGGTTCAGGGGACACTAAGTTTAAGAAAGGGCACCTGAAATATAAATATTTCACAATGTTAAAGAAAACATCACCTCTAATAATAAAAGGAATGTTTACAGTGTAAAAAGGTAAACTTGCCAACATTACACAGGCAACATGCTGTGGCAAGGAAAGGCCCAGGCCATGGCCTTTGTTTGCGAATAGTAGTCCTGCTAGTGCTAATGCTGTTTCATGTTCTAGGACAATGCCTTTTGCGGAAGCCGGGGCCAAACACAGCGAGGCATCTTCCTCTGTAACCTCATATGACGATGCAACAGATTCTTGCCCCGAGTCTAGTAGAAATGTCACCTTTAAAACAGACAAATCAGTGCCCCCTAAAAACAAAGAACACTAAGGCTGAACGCAATGGCGGAACTAATGAGCAGAGGGCCCAGGTGCAATAAAATGCTTTGGGCCCCTGGCCCCAACACATAACGGTGCCCATCCCCCCTCATCCCAGTGAATAGCAGTCACCCTTTACCTATATGGTGTTGCCCACGGCTATCATTTTCTAAAAGGCAATAGAGAAATGATAGACAGCATCTGATTGGTTGCTATGGGCAACATCACCGATTCTCTGTTTTAGAAGCATTCGTAAATTTAACCCGTAGAGTGCTGCACCATCAATTGCTATATCTACATCTCTGGGCACCCGGTGCAATTAGCAATACTGTGAGTGCTGGCTGGACCATACCTGATTTCAAAATTATATATATGTGTGTATATATATATATGTAATACCCTGAAGCTATTGCACCATGGAGATCCCCTTGTGATTTTTTTTTTGTTAGTTTACATTGTGGAACTACAAGTCCCAGAGTAGATCGTGGGCTGAACTTTATGTGACCCTGTCAGCTTGGGACAGGGATTTTGCCGCCAATTCTCTGGTCCTGTCACTTCTTACCCAGCAACATAAAAAGTCTGGGAAACATGTCCCCAGCTGATTGGGTCCCCTGGGTTGTAGGGCAGAGTGACCAGGAGGTAGTCTGTTGCTGGGGCCCCGGGAGCCAGTCATCATAGAGGAGAGGGGAGGTGGAGGAGCACCAGGACCCTTAAAAGAAGCCTCACAGCACAGGAGAAGGAGACCTGGAGGAATGGGAATATGTACCTGGGGAAGTGGAGCCATGTAGTGTCCAGAGCCTGAAGACTGGAGTATGCAGCGCTGGGAGGATCGCTGCCAGAGGAGACCTGGAGGAATGGGAATATGTACCTGGGGAAGTGGAGCCATGTAGTGTCCAGAGCCTGAAGACTGGAGTATGCAGCGCTGGGAGGATCGCTGCCAGAGGAGTCCTGGAGGAATGGGAAGATTACCTGGGGAAGGTGTCGCCATGTAGCCCCAGGAGCCGCCTGCCAGTGTGTGAGGACCGTCTGCGCAGAGAAGAAGCCGAGGGGAGAACCAGTGACCGGAGCACCAGTGCCAGAAGAATGCCGGAGACCCTGCCTGAGGAGAAGAGCTGGCCGCATCAGTGCCAGCGGGGATGGAGTGCGGAGAAGAGCCGCCGCTGCTGAGAGACTGGAGCGCTGGGCCGGAGGAACCGCAGCCCGTCCAGCAGAGCAGTGATGACATCCGTCCCCTGGATTCCAAGGAGCGGCAGATGAGAAGCGCGCAGGCACCGCGAAGGACGACCCCGGGAAGAAGACCCCAGCGAGGACCCCTGGCGGCTGAAGTACGGCGAGGACCCGAGAAGACCCCAGCGTAGAGATGACGGCGCGGACCGGAGTCTGCTGCACAAGAGGAGTGAAGACCCGGAGACGGCGCGGCGGCAGCTGAAGAGGAGAAGACCGGACCGGAGACTGAGGAGGGAGACTCCAGACAGCCACGCTGAAGATGCGGAGGATCGGAGGTGGCAGAAGCGCCGCAGCGATGGGTGAGAACTTGCAAACAACCCTTCCGCTGCCAGAAACTCTGCCCCTGTTGAGCCCTTCCGCTGCTTGAACTCTGCAAAGAGGGGACATAGTATTAGTAAAGGGTGTAGACACCCCTAAGATCCCCTGTGTCCGGTATTTAACCCCTTCCGCTGCATGAACTCTGCATTTGGGGAACATATTTACTAAGTGGGTAGGTTGCCCTTCATGAGTGCCCCGGTGAGACAATTAATAATAAAAGGGGTGGGCTCCCCTCATCACAGTACCCCCGCAAGTTTAGATAATTAGGAGTTGCGCTCCCCTCATTTGTATGTGCCCGGCTTAACCCCTTCTGCTGCAAAGACTCTGTAATCTGGGGGCAATATATTGTATTCCAGGGGAAGAGGCTCCCCACTAGTGCTGTGCCCCGCATATTTGTTTTTGAATGTTGTAAAAGGGGGTAGACTGCCCTTATATATTTGTGAATGTATTTATCCGCTATTAAGGAATGCTGGTACTGATAGGTCCTTTTATGCAAGCTCCGCCCAGCAGTGTGAAAGCTAATGTTAATGCATTTATCTGCTATTAAGGATTGCTGATACTGATAGTTCTTTTTATGCAAGCTCCGCCCAGCAGTGTGAAAGTTAATGTTAAAGCATTTATCCGCTATTAAGGATTGCTGATACTGATAGTTCTTTTTTATGCAAGCTCCGCCCAGCAGTGTAAAAGCTAATGTTAATGCATTTATCTGCTATTAAGGAATGCTGGTACTGATAGTTCTTTTTATGCAAGCTCCGCCCAGCAGTGTAAAAGCTAATGTTAATGCATTTGTCTGCTATTAAGGAATGCTGGTACTGATAGTTCTTTTTATGCAAGCTCCGCCCAGCAGTGTGAAAGCTAATGTTAATGCATTTATCTGCTATTAAGGAATGCTGGTACTGATAGTTCTTTTTATGCAAGCTCCGCCCAGCAGTGTAAAAGCTAATGTTAATGCATTTGTCTGCTATTAAGGAATGCTGGTACTGATAGTTTTTTTTATGCAAGCTCCGCCCAGCAGTGTAAAAGCTAATGTTAATGCATTTGTCTGCTATTAAGGAATGCTGGTACTGATAGTTCTTTTTATGCAAGCTCCGCCCAGCAGTGTGAAAGCTAATGTTAATGCATTTGTCTGCTATTAAGGAATGCTGGTACTGATAGTTCTTTTTATGCAAGCTCCGCCCAGCAGTGTGAAAGCTAATGTTAATGCATTTATCTGCTATTAAGGATTGCTGATACTGATAGTTCTTTTATGCAAGCTCCGCCCAGCAGTGTGAAAGCTAATGTTAATGCATTTATCTGCTATTAAGGATTGCTGATACTGATAGTTCTTTTTATGCAAGCTCCGCCCAGCAGTGTGAAAGTTAATGTTAAAGCATTTATCCGCTATTAAGGATTGCTGATACTGATAGTTCTTTTTTATGCAAGCTCCGCCCAGCAGTGTAAAAGCTAATGTTAATGCATTTATCTGCTATTAAGGAATGCTGGTACTGATAGTTCTTTTTATGCAAGCTCCGCCCAGCAGTGTAAAAGCTAATGTTAATGCATTTGTCTGCTATTAAGGAATGCTGGTACTGATAGTTCTTTTTATGCAAGCTCCGCCCAGCAGTGTGAAAGCTAATGTTAATGCATTTGTCTGCTATTAAGGAATGCTGGTACTGATAGTTCTTTTTATGCAAGCTCCGTCCAGCAGTGTGAAAGGTAATGTTAATGCATTTATCCGCTACTAAGGAACGCTGGTTACCTGAGACTGTTGCTAACAAGCCATAACCAGCCTGCTTTAATTGTGCACAAGTTACCTGCTTACCTGCTACTTGTATTGCTAACACTGGTTACCTGAGACTGTCGTTTAATAGCCATAACCAGCCTGCTTTAATCGTGCACAAGTTCCTGCTTACCTGCTACCTGTATTGCTGACGCTGGTTACCTGAGACTGTTGTTTAGTAGCCATAACCAGCCTGCTTTAATCGTGCACAAGTTCCTGCTTACCTGCTACTTGTATTGCTAACGCTGGTTACCTGAGACTGTCGTTTAGTAGCCATAACCAGCCTGCTTTAATTGTGCACAAGTTACCTGCTTACCTGCTACTTGTATTGCTAACGCTGGTTACCTGAGACTGTCGTTTAATAGCCATAACCAGCCTGCTTTAATCGTGCACAAGTTCCTGCTTACCTGCTACCTGTATTGCTGACGCTGGTTACCTGAGACTGTTGTTTAGTAGCCATAACCAGCCTGCTTTAATTGTGCACAAGTTCCAGCTTACCTGCTACCTGTATTGCTAACGCTGGTTACCTGAGACTGTCGTTTAATAGCCATAACCAGCCTGCTTTAATCGTGCACAAGTTCCTGCTTACCTGCTACCTGTATTGCTGACGCTGGTTACCTGAGACTGTTGTTTAGTAGCCATAACCAGCCTGCTTTAATTGTGCACAAGTTCCTGCTTACCCGCCACCTGTATTGCCGACGCTGGTTACCTGAGACTGTTATTTAGTAGCCATAACCAGCCTGCTTCAATTGTGCACCAGTTACTTGCTTACCTGCTACCTGTATTGCTAACGCTGGTTACTTGAGACTGTTATTTAGAAGCCATAACCAGCCTGCTTCAATTGTGCGCCAGTTTCCTGTTTACCTGCCACTTGTAAATTTTGTTAGGATAATAAAATGGAGTTGGATACTATATTATGTTTGTGTTGTCATTGTGTCTGAGAGGTAAAGCAGGTCTGCCGCTCTGATCACCCGAACCTGACTCACACTAGCACCCCACAATTTAGTTCAAGTTTTCGGCACCGTAAATGTCATGTGTTTGTTTGTGGGTGGACATTACATATATATATATACATACTGTATACACACAAACACACACAACCATCTTTCTCTCTCTCTCTCTCTCTCTCTCTCTCTATATATATATATATATATTATATACACACACACATAAGTATATATGCATACACTTACCCATATGTGTGTATATAGATAAATAATAGCAAAACGGAGAGGGTGGGTGGGAGAGTGGGGAACAGAGAGAGGGGAGTGAGTGGGAGAGAGAGAGAGAGAGAGAGAGAGAGAGAGAGAGAGAGAGAGAGAGTCTGTATGTGTCTCTCTCTCTGCCAACCCTTCCCTCTTTGGGATATACATTTTCTTATAGCCCGAACATACAATACTTGGTGAAGGCTGGCTCCAGCATAGGTTCCTTACTTCAGCTGCAGCTACTCATGCCTCTGCTGCCTCCACACACACATTCAAGTTCCACCTCCTTCCCCCCACCATGCAATGCATGGCAGGGCCAGCATCCACTGGGGCAGCTGCAGGGCATCCAATTGCATTGGCTTTAAGTGTCTCCTGCTGGCATTTGATACCCCCCATAGCAGCTCCCTTGTGTATGACCTCTCCTCCCGCATCCTAATTCTTGCAGGCCGGTGCGACGGCAGGCACGGCGGGTGGCTTATGAGTCAGTGTAACTCTTAAAGCCAGTGTCTGTGGACCCCTTCATAGTGGCTGGCCTTGGTGCAATATATTGGCTGCAGCGCTGTAAGTTCCACCACTAGCTGAAGGAAAAACTGTGTTCACAATCCCTCAGGAGAGTCTAGGGGTGTCCACATTAGTTATATGTGAATCTGACATTTCTGGCACTGTACTCATAGAGAAGCTTCCTTCCACCATTTGTGCACCCTCTGAAGCTGGGTATGAGCAGTGCAAGCTGGGTATGAGCAGTGCAAGCAAAGATGGTGACATAGAAATATAAAATGCTACTGTGGAAGTGCAACAGGATGAGGGGGATATTTGTGTATCTGATGCTATTGAGGCTGTTGATGATGAGAATGTTGTTTGTGTGTGTCAGCCAAAGTGAGTCAGCCACCAGTGGCAGCTATTCTTGCCTGTAATAAAAAGGAGGCTATTGTCAGACCAAAAAAGCTACTTCATGTGTGGAATTATTTTTACCAAAATCCTGATTTTTGTGAAAGCATTATACCATTTGTGATGCTAAAGTTAGTACAGATAGGGACGTTAACAATCTAGGAACCTACTCCCTGCTATGTCATTTGCAGTGAGTTCATGCAAGTTATTTATCAAAATCTGAAAAAATCCTGTAAAATAATACCAAGCAATCCTGTATTAGCTCCCAGCAACTTAGACCAGCACATGCAATCTCCAGTGCCAACACCCTCATCATGAAATTCCTCATTAATGATTGGGGGTAGTCTTTCAAAAAAATTGGTTTGTGGGAGCCCAAACAAACCAAGCACATCAGCCACAAAAGTGGCAGTCCCTTTCACTGAAGTGCTTAGTTTGTTAAACCATGCATGTCCTTTTTAATATCCAGCATTAACAAGGATAATTCCATCTTGCACCACTTGTGGACTAGATTTAGGAGAAAAACCACGGTATTATCCCTCATACTTAGACTCTCTAGTGCACCTCATAAATGTACAGTACTACAGGGATGAGGATTAGGAAGTAAGGGATGAGGTGTGTGTGTGTGTGTGTGTGTGTGTGTGTGTGTGTTTGTGGGGGGGGGGTGTAGTATAGCCAGCAGGTCAGCATCCTAATGTTTGTTAGTGGAAGATAATATATTAAAATAAGATGATTTGGAGTTTGCAGCTCTTCTTTTTGGACCCAAGGGCTATTAATATTGTATTATTTTATGTCTTTTTCTTTTTTTAATTAATAATAAAATTGATCTAAATTATATTAATTAATCAATCAATCAATCAATCAATCAATCAATCATTCAATGAATTAAAATCAATGAATCGATTTTAATCACTCAAGTGATCAATGCTTTACCTGCTTGCCGCTTCATACTCCACCTCCATAACCCTGTATTGCCCTGGGGCCTCTTCTTTTGAAAACATTCTTTCTATGGGGTCGACAGTTTATGAAAGTGCCATCCTGTCTGCCACTGCTGTGCTGCAATGTTTCATAGATGTGCTATATTCTTTTAAAGAGCTGTGTGTTTGTGCCGCTTTGTTTAGCCAGCCAGCCTTTGAGCAATATTGGTGAACAATATTGGGGGTAATTCTGAGTTGATCGCAGCAGCAAGTTTGTTAGAAATTGGGCAAAACCATGTGCACTGCAGGGGGGGCAGATATAACATTTGTAGAGAGAGTTAGATTTGTCACTTGTGTGGGTTATTTCGTTTCTGTGCAGGGTAAATACTGGCTGCTTTATTTTTACACTGCAATTTAGATTTCAGTTTGAATACACCTCACCCAAATCTAACTCTCTCTGCACGTTATATCTGTCCCCCCTGCAGTGCACATGGTTTTGCCCAACTGCTAACAAATTTGCTGCTGCGATCAAGAAATTTAAAGGAATAAACAGAACAGGACACCTGTCCCTAACTGTTATTCTTCCGGCGCTAATAACAATTAGTAATTAATTAATAGTGCATCAAAAGCAGCTGAGTAAGACAACTAGCTAGGTTGCCAATTATATAGAACAGAGAAAAAGTGTATACTCCACGCTATATGTACACTGTATCAAGTTAAACTATAGTGTGCAGTCTGTCATATAGAATAATTGACTCAGTAGAACTAAAAAGATACGTATAAATAAATTCTTTATCCAATAATCATTAAAAATGACACATTTCAAACAAACAAGCAGCATATACTTAGCAACAAATAATTAATAAGTATTAATGATAATTAATATAGCATACAATATGATAGAATTTCTTTGTTATAATGCCGTATAAAATTGAAATACACTGGCGTCCCAGTGTTTAATAAAATGTCCCGCAAGGAATAATCACAGCCTTGTAAAGATGAGCTTTTATATAAATTGGTTTGGAAACTGCCGTGTAATTAACACAGCTGTGCTCCAGGCAAATGGAGATGCTTGGTAACCTGTATATAGGACTTGAGGAAGTCTCCGGTTGCCAAGGAGACGAAACGCATTGACGCCCACTTTCTATGTCCAGTTGTTCGGCAATACCCGCTGATTGATCCCGCATACGGCTTCTCACAGCCACAATCCATCACGGCCTGGTAAACGCCGGGCGCTTCAGCCGGCGGCTTTCAGCTGGAGCACTGACATCGATTCCTGTGCTGTGCTGTAGACGTCCAGGACTCCGTTCACCCGCACTGAGTGACTGCTGCTGGCCTCCGCAGTGAGGTCTAACACCCGTGACGAGGAAGTGAGTTCTTTGGAGTCCTATATACAGGTTACCAAGCATCTCCATTTGCCTGGAGCACAGCTGTGTTAATTACACGGCAGTTTCCAAACCAGCTTTAATCAGCTCAACTAAGTATATACCCGTATATGTGCACAGATATCTAAACGGACCCTGTTCATTTAAATTCTCAGGAACCAGCACATGGGTAACTATACACTAATTTATATAAAAGCTCATCTTTACAAGGCTGTGATTATTCCTTGCGGGACATTTTATTAAACACTGGGACGCCAGTGTATTTCAATTTTATACGGCATTATAACAAAGAAATTCTATCATATTGTATGCTATATTAATTATCATTAATACTTATTAATTATTTGTTGCTAAGTATATGCTGCTTGTTTGTTTGAAATGTGTCATTTTTAATGATTATTGGATAAAGAATTTATTTATACGTATCTTTTTAGTTCTACTGAGTCAATTATTCTATATGACAGACTGCACACTATAGTTTAACTTGATACAGTGTACATATAGCGCGGAGTATACACTTTTTCTCTGCTGCGATCAACTCAGAATTACCCATCAATATTGTTCACCAATATTGCTTAAAGGCTGGCTAGCTAAACAAAGCGGCACAAACACACAGCACTTTAAAAGAATATCAACTCAATTGTGAGCTGTGAGGTGGTCAAAATTGACTGAAAATGACTGAAAACTAATATTATTGAGGTTAATAATATGGTAGGAACAAAAACAGTTCCAAAATACAAGATTTTAGTTGTTTTTAGCTTTTTTTAAAAAAAAATCCAGATCCAAAAGCAAAAGGGTATTTGGGTGTTATTGCCAGAACCAGAAAAAAAAAAAATCAGAATACAGGGTTCCGCGCACATCTCTAAAATGAACCCAACTCTACATCAGGACCTTTGAGAGAAATGTACTAAGAGGTTTTTATGTGGTTTGCATTTGAATTTTGTATCAGTGTCAAACCATGGCCGCAAATGCGGGGTGGGGGGCATGGTGCTAAGGGGGCATGCAGCCCTGGTGCAGAATCTGAGAGGGTGCAGAGATGGTTTCTCTGCCTCCCTCCTTCTTCTCATCCCTAAGAGGCTACCTTCTGCTTGGTCCAAGAACCCTCATTGCAGGTACCCGCTCCCCAGCATCACCAATGAAACTCCCCCCTCACGGAAACCAGAACGCTAATGAATGGGACTGGGCGATGTCCAGCTTCCCCCTTTCATTTCCCAAGCACTGGTCCATGGCCGCTCACACACTCCTGTGCCTGTGTAAGCGATGTCTGCCCCCATGCCGGTTCCCCAGCGCCTCCCCCTTCCCGCACGCAGCTCCACCAGAGGAGGACAGGGCAATAAGAGGTTACCTACTGCCGGGTCCCAGAACCCTCTTTGCAGGCCCCTGCTCCCCAGTACCACCATTGTGGACTCCTGGGAAACAACCCCCCGGCAACTAGAACACTTATGAATGGGGCGGGGGTGGCTGTTCACACATTTCTGTGCCTGTGTAAACTATGTCTGCCCCCGGCCCTGTTCCTCAGTGCCTCCCCCTTCCTGCACAGCAGCTTCGCCAGAGGAGGACAGGGTGAGAGGATAAAGTAGTACCCGATGATTAGTCAGGGCACTGAGGCGAGGTCTCTATATGCCAGGACAGCTGCTGCCTCTCAAAGTGTGGTCCTAGGTCCCACTTTTCATGCAGGGATTTGCAGTCATACAGCAGTTGGCCAGTTGGAGTCCTCCCCCCAGTGTGTGTGATACAGTGATTGCATGGCTTATATCAGGTATATAACACCAGACAGTCCTAGGGACTCCTCTCTGCAGCTAGGATAACCCACAATGTGTGTGTCCCCTCCCCTATTAGTTGGTACTCCTCTTTAGTTGGTCCTAGCTCCTGACTGGCATGCTGGGCTTTGTAATCCTACAGTCAGAGTCCCCCACAATACTGTATCTGAGGTGCATGTTAGTTTTCTTGTGTTCCTATCCATTTTCCTAGGGAATGTGTGCTGGTTGTCCTTTGTCAACTGTTTATTACTGTGTTTTTGACATGGTTCCAAAGTGTTTGTGTGTGTGCATGGGGGGTGCCAAATTACTGCCTTGCCCGGGTGTCAAAAATCCGAGTTTCGGCCCTGGAAACCATTGGATTTTTACAGCCAAGCTACATTCAATGTTTATAGTTTTTTTTTTTTTAGAAAACCGCTATAGTTAAGAATGCCTGCCCACTGTTCATACATGCTGGGCACTAGAACCCATGGAGATCAGTCCTCCAATCTGATATATTACTGCACATGTGCTGAATCCATCTTGTAGATCCTTCCTTAGATACTGTGTTAGAAGTGACATGGAAGGGACACAAGCTTTCCACTTAGCTCCAGAGAGACCCCAGTGATAACCTGCATGCAGTTGTTCTAACAACCCTGCACCACTACCTGCAAGCACATTCACTGGCTGGTGAGTTGTATAGAACCCCACTATGCTAAGCATTGATCCATCACTATTGTATCACTGTGAATATGGTTGTACCTGCTATCAATAAACCAACACCACTGTTTAAGTAACTGGGTTGTTCATTGTTTGAATCAACCACTGTTTTGTGTTTATATAAGTGCAATAACAACATCTGCACCCACATAATTCTCAATAAAGAGCAAATCATTGGGTTTCACATCATAATGGGCTTTACATATCCCTTTGAATCTGTAAAGCTCTGCATTCTACATCTGACACGGAACAGTTTAACAAATCTAAATGATTCTTTGGCAGCATAATTGAGATTGGACAAACTATTAATGTGCACATGTCCAGGCAACCAAAAAGAGACGAAAACTGTTTTTACATCAGGTAAATTATTTCCCTATCGTCCCTTGTTTGCAATTTCTATTGCTCCAGCAGTTGTGTTGCATTTATCAATCCGAAGTGTTCAGTTTGTATTCTCATCCCAGAAGATCTAACTGCAAACAAAAAGCTCCTTTTATTGTGAATGATATATGCAGAAAACATTTACTCTCCTAACTCAAATAAACATCACATTTCATTATATTGACTATACCCACTATAGTATAAAGATTGACTCTGTATAGTGCAGATCCCAAACACAAAACCCTTTCCTTTTATAGACATCATACTAAAACAGCATGCTATTTGAGCAATTTCGCTATCAGAGCCACATTTAAAAGGTCTCTTTTTTTTGCTGGCGGTTCTAGGTGTGGTTTTGTAAAGTGCAGCGTGGTACACTAGATGAATTGTAGTCTATCCATGCATACAAATTGTGATGGCAGTTTCAGATCTGGCGGTTTGAAATAATGTTATATGATGTGCGGTTGGCCTTTAGTAAATCACACATAAAGCACAAACAAATATGGTTTGTTGAAGACGCACTTTGGTGGATGTCTCCATTGATGTTCTGGTAGTTGCTTCCAGAGAAAATAGATGTCTCTGACATACTATAGTATTAGTGCCAAATGACCAAAAAAGAGAAGAGTTTTTATAAATGTCAATATTGCATCTACCTTTTATCCTCGTCCAACTTTATAAGGTGAAATGTTACAGCATAACAGGGATTTATTTTTCTGTAAATGGTGCATTTATTCTGGGAGATAAGAAAAATGATATGTTTGATAAATGGGTATCTGCATCAGTTACTGGTTGGGCATGTTGCGTTCATCTGACTGAACACTCAGAGATAATCTTTGGAAAATAGAATTGTGGGAAGACATTCAATAAATTTCACTTTGCTTGTTGTGTGAAAGAAACTAAAGGTCACTGACATTGCTTTACTTATTCATCCATTTTCATGTTCTAGAAACAAGCTAAATTCTAGGACATTCATAGAACCTGTCAGAGGGACACAGACAGTCCTCACTATTACAACTCTTATTCTTTCCAGTCTGTGCGGTTTTCCCACCGATACTGTGTCTGACTTAATTTCCTCCCTTAATAACATTTGCAATAAACATTAGGGGATTTGTGGAAAGATCCTCATAATCCTGAGTGTTGGGTTGTTTGACAGTAAACTGACACCTGTTTCCATCTATTTTCTAATATTATCCATAATGATAATTAAAAATAATCATTATTTTTTTACTGTTGGTTTGTATTGAAGTTACTATATATAGTAACAAAGAGGGTACTTTGCCACGTTCTGATGTCCAGAACAGGACTTTGTTCCATAGGGTAAGAGGCAGAAAAGTTTAAGGATACTGCTGTTCCCTACAGGAAAGTTTTTCCACAAAGCAGCACTACTAGGGGGTGATTGCTCTGGAGTGTGTGAAGGATAAAAGGATTGCGGGATCCAGTGGCCGGGGCTATCGATGCTGACCAGAAGCCAGGAGATAGCTAGGGCCTGGTAGGGCATACAGTAGCTGGTGTCAGGAACCCATCTCATGTATACAAATGTGTAAAGAAGCCATCTGACTAAGTCAACCAGTATGAAGGGATGCTACTGGAATTGTTCTGACGACAGTGAGTGTCGGCACTGAAAAGTCGACAAGGAGGTCTGCAGACATGGAGAATACACAGTAAGTGGTAAGTCTAGTGATGCAAAAAATAAAATATGGCTGTATAATAATATATTCAAGGTATTTTCAGTCCTTGTTCTACAACAGTATATACTGTACTATATAGAGCTGTATTTTATTTTTTTCACTTTCCAAATGAACCTGACACCTTGAAGTTTTAGACTGCAAGCTCTTATTCTACCACCTCTCTGAAAAATATGTTGCTATACTATAGTCTAGTGGATGCTTTATGATTTGTGAACATTGCCATCATGTCTCCTCCATCCGCTTCTTCCCTTCCAGCTACAACATCACACTTTCTGCAGAAAGTCACAGATTGGAATAATTTAGCAGGACTGGATTTAGGCTGATTTAGGACAGGCTGTTGACTTAATAAACAGATGCTTGTCTCTTTATTTGACATGTCCTGTCTTTACTTTATTTTTTTCTCTACAGAACATGTTTATTGCAGCTATTATAGGCACAATCATCTCCAAATGTTCTGCACTTTAACTTGCAGCCAAAATTACAATCCAAAATCATTTCTGTCAGCTTTCATGGACACTATATTTAGTTTCCTATGCAGTCCATTGTGTCAATTCGAGGAAAAAAATGAAACATTTTAGTCAAATAAGCAGTGCAGATTTCCAACATTTCACAGTGAAGACAGGATACCTACTGAAATGTGGGGGCTGCTCATCTAATGGAAGGAACCTGAGGAAGTTTAAAAAATCCCAGCATTACTTTTTATTTCAAGCTGACAGAATATTAAAATGAGTCTATCAACCAAATAGGGAGGTAAACATATTTTTGATATAGAGATGTCCAAAGACTGAAATTATGTCTACGGGCTAAAAGGTCAAAGACTTGTGTGAAAATGGATTTGGGATCCAAAATTCAAAATATCTATGGAGAAAAATCACTAAATCTTCTTCAGCAAAATGTGTTTTAAAATGTAATCCTGTTTTCAGTTTTCACTGAGATTTTAAGATATTCAAAGACATGACTTTTTGGTCCCCCTTAATATTTCCTATTTTGACTTTTTTGTTTCTGGTAAGATGCAGGTCAGCATGTACAGGGCAGGAGCCAGTACTGTTGATATGGGTCAGAATGTCTTGGAAGGTGTTATAAGCAACCATTGACTTATACAAAATATTTATCCAGCGCCTTGCTGATCCGCTTATGGTCTTACCAGCTCCACCCACCCTTAGAATTAGTGGTATCATTTTGCTCATCTCACATTCTTTATTGTATAGATTTCAGTGATTTGGAGGAAGAACCACACCTCCAGACCACTCCCTATTTCTAAACTAAAACCCCCCATGGTGCTACCTGACTGCTCCCTCTTGGAGCAGCCATAAAGTCAGCAAGCATGACCCGGAGCAGTAGAGGAGCTCAAGAGGACTTGGGCATGCAAAGGTAAGTTATTCACAGAAGGGGAAGGGATGTGCACAATACAAACAGGGGGGAAGGGCAATTTAAAATGGGGGGGGGGGTGCAGAGGACAAAAAACAAAATATAGGGTGGGGAGGACAATACGAAACCTCAGGGGGTGAAGAGGACAATACCTAGAAGTGACGTATCAGTGAGGCCTGATAATGCCAGGATGTCAGGAATGGTAGTGTGCGGGAAGTTGCAGTACCAATGAGTCAGGATTTGACATGGCAGCAAAATATACAGATGTGGAGTGGCAGAACATGTCGATGGGGGGCAGTACAATACAGATGGGGGGCAGTACAACATAGAGATGGGGAGAGGGCAGGCAGCACAATGCAGGAGTTTTGTAGCACATGCAGTTAGTGACTGACATTGTCACTCACTGCTGAATTCACAATAGCTGTCAACCAGCCTGCCCCCTGTCCTATGTGCTAATGCTGATTGACTGATCATAGTGTATAGCCATGACAGCAGCAGACACAAATAAAAACATCATTGGAAAACAATGAGGAAACTTCAGGGGAGAAACCTAGCGATGTTGAAGAAACACTGGATGCTCACCATTGCATGGGTAAAAATTGACCATCAAATGATTCCCATCCCTAGTAACACATTCCCTGCACTCTTCTATTTAGCAACACATTCTTTCATATACTCCGCACTGCCACCTGTAGCAGCACACTCACCTTACACACATACTCACCTCTTTCACAAGACATAGGAGGAGGTGTATCAAACCTTCTAAAGAGGACAATTGGATAAGTTATACATAACAACCAATCAACTTCTAGCTATTATTTATCAAATACATTACATAAAATGAGATATAGAAACTGATTAGTTGTTATTTGCAACTTCTGTACTTCTTCTATAAAATGTTAGAAAGCAGCACAATCCAGTACTATCTTCTCCTGTGTACAGTGATATGCCGGCAGGACACGGACGTGCTGTACTTAGCTCCTCTGTGAGACCCATTACGGCTACCAAAGCCATTACCTGCATTAACCCTGTGCTCACTGCTGTAACCCTGTGTATACAGCTCTTACCCAAATAAACCCACCATCCTGTTTAAGGACATCTGTTTAGACTAAATGTAAGTTCAGATTCTGCTGGTACTTATAACCACACAAGTTCTGCCAATAGGTTATATCAATAGGTCATGGGTCCAGTACTCCAAATGTAAAGTATACAAAAATGTCCTCTATGGCTCAGAGAATTATGCCATGAGAAAATTTGCTATGGAATTCAGATAAAGCGAGAGATGTGGAAAATCACAAATGATCCAGATGACAATCCAAATCCTGATGAAGTGGATAGAGTCATAGGAACGATTGGCCTAGCTGTGGAACAGCATGTATATTCCACAATTCACAGGAAAGTGTCAACACTTGGCATGTGGAGAGCAGTGCCGGCAGTGTATGAAGATAAAGGTCTAAAGAGAAAGATAAATCAAGGCATACACTGTACAGTCCCTTACTGAGTGCATGCGGAGACATGAATTAATACATTGATGGTATCCATATGTCAGCAACTGAATACTGTAGGAGACCACGTGGGCAATGAGCTTACAATGGCGATGCTGTAAAATCTAATGCCTCATGAGAAGTTGGATGTTTTCTACTCTAAACATACAACTCGGCCGATGAAATGGAGTTCAAGGTTGAAAAAATCTCACACAAAACAGCTCTACAAAGCCTGACATATATAGAGCTGGTTTATTTGGGTGAGTTGTATTTTTCAATGTTGAAAATCAATTACAAGTTGTTAGGGTCTCCTGCTCTGTGCTGCCACGTCGTCATGGCAACCGGGAGACAAGTGCTAGCGGAGTAACCTGAGCGTAGCTGATACTCCGGTTCGGGTCTTTTGCTGTGCAGTGGTTACAGGCTCTGTGCACGGCAGGGGATCCGGTGCTGGTTTTTGTGCTCACAGTCTGTGAGGTCTGAGTGGGGCGTGGACAGCACCTGCTATATAAACCCTCTTCTCAGGTTAGGCAGATGCTGCTGAATCTTTGTTGGTTAGTCAGTTCCTGAAAGCTAGCTAGTACTGTGTAAACTTTGTATTTGTTTGTTGCTTACTGCAAATAGGCCTTGGGATTTGGTATTACACTCTGCCAATCCAGACCTAGCAGTAAGACTGGAGTCAGTCATTTAACCTGCTGGGGTTCTTTTGCTACTCTGTGAACCTAGCAGGTTTGCGGCTGTATTCTCAGACTTGCCTGCCAAAATCCTTTCTCACTGTGCAAGGTGTTCAGGTGTCAGTTTAGTGGCAGTAAGCTGAACCAGTGCACTGCAAGTGAGGACTAGGATTGTGGAGACTCTCCTTGTGTCTATTACTCCATCTCTGACCAAGGAGTTTACTGCCACACCCGTTGGTAACCCTTTAGGGTTTTGCTGTTGCCCTTAGCAACAGCATTTCGGGTTCTCTACGTATTAAATCACAACATCTCGCTTCTTTCCATCTGAGCATTCCTAATACTAGGGAGACACCCAGTTTCTAAGCCTTTGGGCTTCTCTGTTCACTTTGTGTTTATTTTGTTACCCTATCACCTTCTATGTATGTAATGTCATATTCCCCAGTCTGTCTGTGAGTTCATTTGTTTTGCATCCCTCTCCGTTCAGACACCAGTACATTCCTGCTGGCACTGGTGTGCATAACATATTCAGCAGCCTAATACTCCTGTTGAAATTTTGTGGGAATATAGAGCATACCCCTCAAAATACTTTGCAACAGGTGGTCGATCAGGTGCAGGTCCTGACTCGACAATTTAATGATTTGTCCATTAAAATGCACACCTCGCAGGCCGCTGGCGGAGCTCCCGCAGCAGCAGTGCCTTCAGGGGTTAAGGAGCCGAAAGTAAATCTCCCGGATCGTTTTTCTGGAGATCGCTCGCAGTTCTTTTGTTTCAAGGAGAGCTGCAAGCTATATTTCCAGCTTAGGCCTCAGTCTTCTGGGTCGGAGATTCAGCGGGTGGGCATAGTGATTTCCTTGCTACAAGGAGACCCACAGGTCTGGGCATATGGGTTGCAGCCTGACTGTCCGTCGCTTAAAAGTGTTGATGCTTTTTTTACGGCACTGGGCATGTTGTATGATGACCCTGACAAGACGGCCTCAGCCGAGGCTCAGATTTCGATCCTTAAGCAAGGGCGAAGGCCAGTTGAGGTTTATTGTACGGAGTTTCGGAGGTTGGCCCATGATACCCAGTGGAATGACCCAGCCCTGAGACACCAATTCCGAAGAGGTCTTTCTAAATAGTTAAAAGACCAACTGGTACAATATCCCTTGCCTGATAGCTTGGATCAGCTCATGCAGTTATCCATTTGGGTGGATAGATGGCTGAGAGAGCGCAGGCTTGAAAGGGAGACCGAGGTTTCCTTCTTTCCCAAGGGAACCTCAGACTCTGAGGAATTTTCCGAAGAGCCTATGCAGATTGGGGCTACCCGCCTCTCCTCGCGTGAGAAGACGCGGAGGAGACAGCAGGGGTTATGTTTGTACTGTGGGAATAAAGGTCATGTGGTAGTATCATGCCCAGAAAAGCCGGAAAACTTCAGGGCCTGAGGGTGATGGGAAATATCCTGTCAGGCCAGAAGTCAGAATTTCCCAAGAAGACTTTTATCATTCCGGTGACCTTGAAGATCCTCGGTCAAACTGTCAAGACTGAGGCCTTTGTGGACAGTGGGGCCGACGGGGTTTTTATGGACCGCCAATTCGCCCTGAAACACTCTGTTCCCTTAGTACCCTTGGCATCGGAGATTGAGATTTGTGGGTTAAACGGGGAACCATTATCCCAGGGTAAAATTACCTCTTGCACTAGCCAGATTTCTTTGTTTATTGGAGCCACACACTCTGAAAAATTGTCCTTTTATGTGACTGTCTGTACTTTTGCCCCATTGGTGTTGGGGTTACCCTGGTTAAGGGCCCACAATCCTCAATTTGACTGGGTCTCTGGGGAGATTCTTAGTTGGGGTACTGATTGTTTCAGGAGTTGCTTGAGCCTTCCAGTCAGGCTTTCGCAGCTAAGTTTGCCAGGATTGCCAGGATGTTATGCAGATTTTGCGGACGTGTTCTCCAAAAGAGTTGCAGAGGTACTACCTCCCCATCGCCCCTATGACTGTGCCATTGATTTGTTGCCGAATGCTAAGCTTCCCAAGAGCAGTTTGTACTCCCTGTCACGTCCTGAGAATCAGGCTATGGCAGAGTACATTCAGGAGAACTTGGCTAAGGGATTTATCAGACCTTCACAGTCTCCAGTTGGGTCGGGGTTCTTCTTCGTGGGTAAAAAGGACGGTTCGTTGCGACCCTGCATCGACTTCAGGGAATTGAACCGTATCACGATTAAAAACTCATACCCACTGCCTCTCATTTCGGTCTTGTTTGACCAGCTTCGTACTGCCACCATTTTTTCTAAGATTGACCTAAGCAGTGCGTACAATCTAATCCGAATAAGAGAGGGGGATGAATGGAAGACTGCCTTTAATACCCACTCAGGGCATTATGAATATTTGGTGATGCCCTTTGGGCTCTGTAATGCCCCGGCAGTCTTCCAGGACTTCATGAACGATGTGCTCAGGGAATATTTGGATAGATTCTTAGTTGTATACTTAGATGACATCCTAATCTTCTCCCATTCCCTGGAGGAACATCGGAAGCATGTACGCTTAGTCCTCCAGAAACTCAGAGACCACCGGCTGGGGCGAAGCTGGAGAAGTGCGAATTTGAAGTTCAGCAAATCGCATTTCTAGGATATATTATCTCCCCAGAAGGTTTCCAAATGGAGGGTTCCAAGGTACAGGCAGTCCTGGATTGGGTGCAGCCCACTAGTTTGAAGGCGCTTCAGCGTTTTCTGGGCTTTGCGAATTTTTATAGACGATTTATCGCTGGATTTTCGTCTATAGTGGCGCCCTTGGTGGCACTCACTAAGAAAGGGGCGGATGTTGCTCACTGGTCTGGTGAGGCCAAAGCGGCTTTTGCCCGTCTCAAAAGGGCATTTGTCTCGGCCAAGGTGCTGCGACACCCAGATCCAGGGCGTCCTTTTGTGGTGGAGGTGGATGCCTCTGAGATGGGTATTGGGGCAGTGCTCTCTCAGATGGGGGTGTCTGATAATCGCCTTCATCCCTGTGCTTACTTTTCCCGTAAATTTTCGCCTGCCGAGATGAATTATGACGTGGGTAACCGGGAATTGTTGGCTATTAAGGATGCACTCGAGGAGTGGAGACACTGGCTTGAGGGGGCTAAGTTTGTGGTCTCAATTCTCACCGACCATAAAAATTTGGCATATTTTGAGTCAGCGAAGCTCCTCAATGCCAGGCAGGCACGATGGGCTTTGTTTTTTGCTCGCTTTAATTTTTTGATAACATATCGCCCTGGGTCAAAAAACATCAAGGCTGATGCGCTCTCGCTGAGTTTTGCTCCAATCCAGGAGACCACCGAGGAGCCATTGCCCATTGTGTCCCCATCATGTATTAAAGTGGGCATTACCCAGGACCTCTTGTCATTAGTCCTTAGAGCACAGGAGCAGGCTCCTCCAGACCTTCCGGTAGGTCTTTTGTTTGTGCCTCCTAGGTTAAGACAGCGAGTGTTCCTGGAATTCCATGCCAAGAAGTCGGCAGGTCACCCAGGTATTGCCAGAACTCAGGAGTTGCTATCTAGGGCGGTGTGGTGGCCCTCGGTGGCTAGGGATGTGGATCAGTGGGTTCGGGCATGTGACATCTGTGCCCGAAATAAGACTCCTAGAGGGGTTCCTGTTGGCCCATTACATCTACTCTCTATTCCATCTAAGCCATGGACCCACATTTCAATGGATTTTGTGGTGGACTTGCCCAAATCCTCGGGGATGACAGCCATCTGGGTTGTCGTTGACAGGTTTTCGAAGATGGCGCACTTCGTTCCATTGGTTGGGCTGCCATCGGCCAGACGCCTGTCTGAATTATTTATGCTGCATGTTGTGCGCCTCCACGGGTTGCCACTTGATGTGGTCTCTGACAGCGGATCCCAGTTTGTGGCCAAATTCTGGAGGGCATTTTGTTCCGATCTCCAGATTTCTGTCAGCTTGTCGTCAGGCTACCATCCGCAGTCTAATGGGCAGACTGAAAGGGTGAACCAGTCCTTGGAGCAGTTCCTCAGGTGTTATGCCTCCAAGTGTCAGACTGACTGGGTTGCTCATCTGTCCATGGCGGAGTTTGCCTATAACAACGCGGCTCACTCTGCTACAGGGATCTCTCCCTTCCTTTGTGTGTATGGGCATCATCCTAAGGCCAATTCTTTTGACCCCCAGGACTCCACGCCTGGTGGTTCCTCTGTGGTTTCGGTCCTTAGAGGTATTTGGAGGAAAGTGAAGAAAGCCCTTGTGTCTGTGTCATTAGTGACCAAAAGGGTTTTTGATAAGCGGAAAAGACCCTGCAGCTTCAAATTAGGAGACTTCGTCTGGTTGTCTACCAAGAATTTGAAGTTGAGACAGCCATCTCATAAGTTAGGCCCCCGGTTCATCGGTCCTTATAAGATCACTAGGGTTATCAATCCGGTGGCATTTCAGTTAGATCTACCCCGTTCTTTGGGTATCAATAAAACATTTCAATGTTCCCTTTTAAAACGGGCGATTTGTAATCCTTCTTCCAGTGGAAGACCTTCCCCTCTTCTGATACGTGGCCAGAGGGAGTTTGTTGTTGAAAGGATTCTTGACTCCAAGATGGTTCGGGGTCGGCTGTCATTTTTGGTGCACTGGAAGGGGTATGGCCCGGAGGAGCGGTCGTGGGTGCGCAGTTGTGATCTTCATGCCCCCAGACTGTTACGCTCTTTCTTCTCGCAGTTCCCCGATAAACCCGGTGGTAGGGGTTCTTTGACCCCTCGTCAGAGGGGGGGTACTGTAAGGGTCTCCTGCTCTGTGCTGCCACGTCGTCATGGCAACCGGGAGACAAGTGCTAGCGGAGTAACCTGAGCGTAGCTGATACTCCGGTTCGGGTATTTTGCTGTGCAGTGGTTACAGGCTCTGTGCACGGCAGGGGATCCGGTGCTGGTTTTTGTGCTCACAGTCTGTGAGGTCTGAGTGGGGCGTGGACAGCACCTGCTATATAAACCCTCTTCTCAGGTTAGGCAGATGCTGCTGAATCTTTGTTGGTTAGTCAGTTCCTGAAAGCTAGCTAGTACTGTGTAAACTTTGTATTTGTTTGTTGCTTACTGCAAATAGGCCTTGGGATTTGGTATTACACTCTGCCAATCCAGACCTAGCAGTAAGACTGGAGTCAGTCGTTTAACCTGCTGGGGTTCTTTTGCTACTCTGTGAACCTAGCAGGTTTGCGGCTGTATTCTCAGACTTGCCTGCCAAAATCCTTTCTCACTGTGCAAGGTGTTCAGGTGTCAGTTTAGTGGAAGTAAGCTGAACCAGTGCACTGCAAGTGAGGACTAGGATTGTGGAGACTCTCCTTGTGTCTATTACTCCATCTCTGACCAAGGAGTTTACTGCCACACCCGTTGGTAACCCTTTAGGGTTTTGCTGTTGCCCTTAGCAACAGCATTTCGGGTTCTCTACGTATTAAATCACAACATCTCGCTTCTTTCCATCTGAGCATTCCTAATACTAGGGAGACACCCAGTTTCTTAGCCTTTGGGCTTCTCTGTTCACTTTGTGTTTATTTTGTTACCCTATCACCTTCTATGTATGTAATGTCATATTCCCCAGTCTGTCTGTGAGTTCATTTGTTTTGCATCCCTCACCGTTCAGACACCAGTACATTCCTGCTGGCACTGGTGTGCATAACACAAGTACACTATTACAGCACATTTACAACAAATAAAACATTTTTACAATTACTTCTAACCTTAAAATCAAACAAAAATACTTTGATCTCTCAAAATAGTCTGCGTATTGTACTGTACATGCCATTTTTGCTAATTTTTTCCAGGAAAATGCATCTCATTCACAAAGGGATGCAATAGGACGCACAAGCAGATCCTGCTAATTAAAATTATATGTGGCATGCCAATACTTTGTGTATCATTGTGGCTGTATCTGCATATGAATTGTTATGCAACAGTGTTTTCCTGCCAAACACTGTAACATAATTTGGTATGCTAATACAGCCATAATTGCACACAGAATATAGCCCAGCTGCATATAATTTTAATCAACAGGATCTGCTTGGGCATCCTGGAGTACTGGGGTTTATATAAGGTGTGTGTTGCTTCAAACATGTGACTTTTGGGTGCCAAAGGGTAACATTCTCCTATGTAACGGTAATACTAAAAGACACTTTCCGGTTGGTCTAAAAAAAATCAGACGCTTACTGGTCTAAAAATATCATGAGAAGTCGGATCCGATTTGCATTGGGAGCATAAAAGACGTATGCCATTACATTGGCCAAGTTTTGGAAAAAGTAGCATATTATAATGTCTGCATTTGTCCAACTTATTCCCGGTCTCAAAACTCGGCTCCCATTACATCCCGGTCTATGCCTTTCAATACAAATTGAGAGACTGAAGTGGCTTGCAAAAGAAGCCTGATAAAAGAAATGAGTCAGCTTTAAATGTCACAGACAGTTGCAGGAAGGATTGCTGGTACCTTGCCTTGGAAGCCACAAGACGTGTCAGTTTGCGTATGTGATCCTATATCAGTCAGAGGGATGGTTGACAAAGGGGTCTATTTACTAAGCTTTGGATGGAGATACATTTGCTGGAGATAAAGTACCAGCCAATCGGCTCCTAACTGTCATTTTTCAAACACAGCCTGTGGCATGGCAGTTAGGAGCCGATTGGCTGGTACTTTATCTCCATCCAAGGTCAAAGCCCTTACAGCCATGAAAGTCTGGGCAATCAGTGCTTCTGAGTATTAAAGGTGAAACCATAGTCACAGACATCTAGGATTTGTTATTCGTACCATATTTGTGGACCAACTGTATCACTACTATTGTTCTGGATGGTCGGAAGTTGGAACCAGGCTTTTGGTGGAAAAGGGGTATACCTGTAAGTCTAATTCCCTATCAGACCCCATACAGTTACAATAAGAGTGAGAGTATAAGACATTGGGCCTAATTCAGAGCTGAGTCACACAGACATACGGGGGGATGCCCAGCACAGGGCTAGTCCTTCCCACATGTCAGTCTCGACCCCCGGCACAATTACAAAAGTATCGCACAGCGGCGATGCTTTTGTACTTTAGGAGTAGCTTCCTGCCAGCACAGCTCCTGCGCGCTGGCAGGAGCTACTTGTCGCTGTGAGAGTCGCAGCGGCTGCGTGTGATGTCAAGCAGCCGGTGCGGCCCACTCCCCCAATGGTCCGGGTACGCAGAGCCGGCCTTAGGCATAGGCAAACTAGGCAATTGCCTAGGGCATTTGATATGCCTAGGGGCATCAGCAGATTCTGCTGGTTAAAATGATATGCGGCATGCCTATATTCTGTGTGTAGCATTTCATATGCAGATACAGCCACAGTCTCACACAGTATATAGGCATGCTGCATATCAGTTTAATCAGCAGAAGCTGCTTGTGCATCCTAGCCACATAGCAATGCAAATAAGATGCATTTTCATTAAAAAAAGGTGCCAGAGGACACATCTGTATCCAAATAGAGGCAGAGGTCACAGTGTTAGTGGCAGTGTGATTGCTGTGTGCATGTGAGTATGTTGGTTGTGCAGTAGTGTTTGGAATATGTGTAAGGAGCATTATGTGTGTCATGTAAAAATGCATTAATAATGTGCAACATATGTGTAAGGGGCACTATGCATGTCATTATGTGTATAAGGGCATTAATAATGTGCAGCATATGTGTAAAAGGGTACTACTGTATGTGTGCCATTATGTGCATAGAGGCACTAATAATGTGCAGCAAATGTGTAGGGGGCACTATGTGTGTCATTATGTGTATAAGGGCATTAATAATGTGCGGCTTATGTGTAAGGGACATTATGTGTAAAAGGGCATTAATAAAGGGTGTCATAATGTGTAAGACGCATTATGTTTATAAGGACATTAATAATGTGTCTCATATGTGTAAGGGGCATTACTGTGTGGAATTATGTGTATAAATGCATTACTAATGTATGGCATTATGTGTATAAGGTGCTCTACTATGTGGCGTTGCGTATAGAAAGGGCACTACTGTGTCGTCTAATTTGAATAAAGAGCAATAGGGTGTGATGTAATGTGAATAAGGGGCTCTACTGTGAGTAGTAACGTTTATAAGGTAAAGTGATACTACTGTGGGATGTATTATGAATTATGAACACTATCGCATGATCAAATGTGAATGAAGTTGCAGTACTGTGTGGCGTAATTGGAATTGGGGTTACTATTGTGTGGCCATGTCCCTTGCCAGCAAAAACACACCCCTTTTTGGCCTGTGCGCCAAATGTGCAAACTGTTCCTATTTAAAATATAGGGGGTACAAACACCAAAATAAGGACTGCTATGGGTGAGGGGTGATGGTGCTGGGAAAGAGGTGCAAGGTCAGAGGCGGAACCAGTGGTGGTGCTAGGGGGCACCAGCCAAAATCTTGCCTAGGGCATCATATTGGTTAGGGCCGGCTCTGCGGGTACGCCTGCGTTGCCCGGACCGTGCCCGCTAAATGGCAGCCAAACACCGCCGTCCCGCCCCCTCCCGCCCAGCAACCGCCTCTGCCTGTCAATCAGGCCAAGGCGATCGCAGGGCTGAGACAGTCGTCGGCGCCGGCGCATGCGTAGTTCAGACCTGATGGGCTGCTGTGCGAAAACGCACAGCAGCGATCAGGTCTGAATTAGGCCTATTGTACAATGCAGAGAGACAGATTCAGATAGATATAGGATGTTGGGACAGAAATGCTGAAGTACTACTTCTAAAACTAACTTGCTGTTCACAGTGTTCAAGCAACCTTCAAAAAGTGAGATTTTATTCTAAGCAGTAAGAAATACATTGTGGTTCCTGAGTTGGCATTAATCCACCTTTCCAAAATTACAATTAGACACATTCTACAAATGGGTTTTCAAAACAAAATCTTAATTTGGAAATTATAATGTTTTTTTTTTTTTTTGTTTGCTATTTTTCAATTTAAATGCCTATAATGTGTACAGTGGGTATGATAGCCAATAGAGGCCTGCCATTTTTAAACTTGGAAATCTAATGCGTACAGTATGTGTTACCACACCATCAGGGCTGTTTCTAGCAAATTTGGCTCCCAGTGCAAGATTTCAAAATGCGCACCCCACCATTGACATAAAAAAAATGCGCCCCCACATAGCTATAGAAAAAGCAAGGGGGTGTGGCCTCATTAAAATGGATGTTGTCTCATTAAAGTGGGCGTGGCCTCATCTGATATCATCACGGCCACCACAGGGGAAAAATAAATAAATCAAAAGTCCCCATTTTACACAGTATGGCAGGCAAGTGTCCCCATTTTACACAGTGCGGCAGGCAAGTATCCCCATTTTAGACATTACGCAGGCAAGAATCCCATTCTACACATTACGGCAGGCAAGAGTCCCCATTTTACACATTACAGCAGGCACGTGTCCCATTTTACACAGTACAGCAGGCAGGTGTCCCCATTTTACACAGTACAGCAGGCAGGTGTCCCCATTTTACACAGTACGGCAGGCAAGAGTCCCCATTTTACCAAGTACGGCAGGCAAGAGTCCCCATTTTACACATTACGGCAGGCAAGAGTTCCCATTTTACACAGTATGGCAGGCACGTGCCCCCATTTTACACAGTACGGCAGGCAAGTGTCCCCATTTCACACATCACGGCAGGCAGGTGTCCCCATTTTAAACAGTACGGCAGGCAAGTGTCCCCATTTTACACATTACGGCAGGCACGTGCCCCCATTTTACACAGTATGGCAGGCAAGTGTCCCCATTTTACACAGTACGGCAGGCAGGTGTCCCCATTTTACACAGTACGGCAGGCAGGTGTCCCCATTTTACACAGTACAGCAGGCAGGTGTCCCCATTTTACACAGTGCGGCAGGCAGGTGTCCCCATTTTACACAGTGCGCCAGGCAGGTGTCCCCATTTTACACAGTGCGGCAGGCAGGAGTCCCCATTTTACACAGTACGCAGGCAGGTATCCCCATTTTACACAGTATGGCAGGCAAGTGTCAAGTGGGGGGTGAAGGAAGGGAGGGGGGGGAGAGAGAGAGACTACTTACATATAGAGGATCTTCCCGCTCTTCGAGTCGGGCTGCCTCACCTCCCTCGCGCCAGCCACCTCCTCCTTCCAGCTTGTCTGCTCCTCCTCCCTCTTCCCGAGTACTCCTGCTCAAGGGGGCGGGGTTTCAAGGAATGACGTGATTGCGTTGTGACGTCAGGACGAACCGCGTCATTCCACGAAACTCCGCCCCCAAGCAGGAGTGCTCGGGAAGAGGGAGGAGGGGGACACAAGGACACGCAAAGTGCTGCGGTGGGCGCCCCGTGCGGTTGCACGGCACGCCCGCCGCAAGAAACGGTACTGCACACCATTGTGAAGTATCATTGACCCGGTTGGCTGACTGCGCCTGTAGATGAGCTGCAGCTGTTAACTGAACTACAGCCTCACTGGGGATGTTCACAGCTGGATACATGCACAGTACGCACCTTGCAGAGAACCAGAAAAGTCCAATCAAATCCAAAGAGCGAGTCCTGAGAAAGCACAGGAATGGAGCAGAGGAGGCGAGTGAATAAGAGGTACAGGGGATGTCTATGAGCTACAGAGTGAGCAGTTTCTCAAGCAACAAGGAGCAGTCCACCATTGAGATAGAGAGACGGATGTAAGCCAAACTGAGAAGTGACTGCAGCCTGTGTAAAGAGAGAGAGAGAGAGAGAGAGAGAGAGAGATAATTACCTCCTACTCTGCAGACCAATCTCCACATCTCCAGTTCTTCCAGTTGTTGTTGTACCAACCAGCCTGGATTGTGTTTTAAAACATTATGGAGAGTTCAAGTAATGGAGAGTTAGTGTAATTACTTTGAAGGGACAGGGGCAAGGTTGGGAGGTGAGAGTGTTTAAAAGTTTATTTTTAAGACTTAGAGGTAGGCGCCCTACATAATTTTTTATCATCACTTGATTTTATTATATATACAGGTTGAGTATCCCATATCCAAATATTCCGAAATACGGAATATTCCGAAATACGGACTTTTTTGAGTGAGAGTGAGCTAGTGAAACCTTTGTTTTTTGATGGCTCAATGTACACAAACATTGTTTAATACACAAAGTTATTAAAAATATTGTATTAAATGACCTTCAGGCTGTGTGTATAAGGTGTATATGAAACATAAATGAATTGTGTGAATGTAGACACACTTTGTTTAATGCACAAAGTTATAAAAAATATTGGCTAAAATGACCTTCAGGCTGTGTGTATAAGGTGTATATGAAACATAAATGCACTCTGTGCTTAGACTTGGGTCCCATCACCATAATATCTCATTATGGTATGCAATTATTCCAAAATACGGAAAAATCCGATATCCAAAATACCTCTGGTCCCAAGCATTTTGGATAAGGGATACTCAACCTGTATTACACATAGCGTTACCTTTTTTATTTTCATCTTAACTTTAGTGTACGTTCTGGGACATCCTTTGTTTTTCTTCACTATATGTGACCTATGTATCCCTCTTTTAATATTTCCCTTTTTTCTATTCTTTTTCACGTTTTTGGTTGTGAACAATGTCGTATTGTTATTGGTTGATTTTCAGGAGTGTCTGTGTTTTCTTCATGAGGTTCTTCGTGATGAGTAAGTAAGGGAAATAGAAGTCTTTGGAGACATTAGGTGTGTGTTATGGAAGTAACATCACTGACATTGGTGAGAGAAGTCAGAGTTCAGACCAAGGGCCAAATGTAATAGAGTGAGAGTTTCAAAAAGTGAGAGATTTTGTAAGGTTTTGCATTTTTTTTAAAGTGGCAATCATTTACACAGCAAGATCAACCTGATTTTGCAGTGTAAATGATTGCCACTTTAAAAATAACTGAAAAACCTTACCAAATCTCTCACTTTCTGAAACTCTCACTCTATTACATTTGGCCCCAAATGTCATTACATGACGACGTGGTAACCAGTGGTGCAAGTATGTAAGTACGCTTGGGTACAGAGTACCCTTAAGAATTTGGCAGCAGGTACGCAGTACCACCCACTGCACACTTTGCACCTGTGACTGCCATTACTGCAATTATAATGTGCTGCCGAGCCACAAGACCATGGTGTTTGGCAGCATGACGGCGCCTCCCATTTTATCAGGGCTACAAGGAGCATGCCGGTAACGTCATGAGTTTAACATCACGCTTCCTCTCCTGGTGGCCGCAGCTGGCACGAAGAGAGGAGCTTGGGGACTGGGCTGGGTGCCTTTTCCTGCAGTGTCCGGCTGTTTGCCTTCACTTGGCTCAAGCAACGCATTGGCACTGAGCGGCTTTTGTTCTTCACAGCCTGGGCATGTCTCTGGCTTCACTGTGTGGGGTAACTAATTTCTAATATAATGTGGACACTACTGTATATTTCTATTATTATGGGGGTATTACTATATATTTCTATTGTAATGTGGGATACTACTATATATGTCTATTATTATGGGGGCATTACTATATATTTATTATACTGGAGGCGTTACTATATATTTCTGGGTGTAATATGGTATGCCGGCGGCCGGGCTCCCGGCGACCAGCATACCGGCGCCGGGAGCCTGACCGCCGGCATACCGACAGCGTGGTGAGCGCAAATGAGCCCCTTGCAGGCACGGTGGCGTGCTACGCGTGCCACGCTATTTATTCTCCCTCCAGGGGGGTCGTGGACCCCCACGAGGGAGAAAATCTGTTGGTATGCCGGCTGCCGGGATCCCGACAGTCGGCATACTGAAGACCACCCTATATTTCTAATATACTGAGGGTATCATTATACATTTCTATTAAATGTGGGACAATACTGTATATATCTATTATTATTGGGCATTACTATATAATACTATTGTAATGTGGACACTACTATATGTCTATTATTATGGGGGCTTTACTATATATTTATTATACTGGAGGAGTTACTATATATTTCTATTATACTGGGGGTATCATAATATATTTCTGTTGTAATGGGCAATACTGCATATATCGATTATTATGGGGCATTACTATATAATACTATTGTAATGTGGACACTACTATATTTGTCTATTATTAAGGGGGCATTACTATATATTTCTATTGTAATGTGGACACTAGTATATATATATATATATATATCTATTATTATGGGGCATTACTATATATGTCTATTGCAATGTGGACACTACTATATATGTCTATTATTATTAGAGATGAGCAGGTTCGGTTTTACTCGGATTTACCCGAATCTCCTTATTGGCTCAAGGACGTCACGTGTTTTGGTTAGCCAATAAAAAAAATACAGAAAAAAAGAACTTGCGATAATTATGGCGTTAAGAACAGAGTAAATCCAAACCCACTCATCTCTAATTATTATGGGGGCATTACTATATATTTATATTGTAATGTGGGACACTACTATATATGTCTATTATTATGGGACATTACTATATATTTATATTGTAATGTGGGACACTACTATATATGTCTATTATTATGGGACATTACTATATATTTATATTGTAATGTGGGACACTACTATATATGTCTATTATTATGGGGCATTACTATATATTTATTTGTAATGTGGGACACTACTACATATGTCTATTATTATGGGACAAATATTTTGTAATGTGGACACTACTATATATGTCTCTTATTATGGGGGCATTACTATGTGTTTCTTTTGTAATGTGGGACACTACTATATGGGGGTCATTCCGAGTTGATCGCTCGCTAGCAACTTTTTGCAGTGCTGCGATCAGATAAATGCCGCCTATGGGGGAGTGTATTTTTGCTTTGCAAGTGTGCGAACACTTTTGCAGCCAACAGCACAAAAAGTTTTTTGCAGTTTCTGAGCAGCTCTGGACTTACTCAGCCGCAGCGATCACTTCAGTCTTTTTAGTCCCGGAATTGACGTCAGACAACCGCCCTGTAAACGCTTGGACATGCCTGCATTTTTGCAAACACTCCCAGAAAACGGTCAATTGACACCCACAAATGCCCTCTTTCTCTCAAGCACCTTGTGATCGGCTGTGCGAATGGATTCTTCGTTAAATCCATCGGCCAGCACCGATCCTCTTTGTACCCGTATGATGCGCCTGCGCAGTGCGGTGCATACGCATGCGCAGTTGTGCCGAGAATTAACGTGATCACAGTGCTGCAAAAAGTTGCTAGCGAGCGATCAACTCTGAATGACCCCCTATATCAGTGACCAGTGTTGGACTGGAGCATGAAGGACCCACCGGGGGGTATGCAGTGGTAGGGGCCCATGATTAGAGGTGTGGCCAGCCTCCAAAGGGGGTGTTGGCAGCCACCACAGAGGTTTGGCTAACCATTATAGAGAACCTGGTCTGGACTCCTTGATAATTTATATAGTAATTAATGCTAGTGCATGCATGATAATGTGCCAGATGAGTGACAGCAATGTACTGTAGAGAATACATCATAATCCTGTGCAGTATAAGGTAACATATGTATAATATGTAATTCAAGTGCACAGTCTAGAACCTGATCCCTAGAGGAGGAAGAGGGCCCCCCAGGCAGTGGGGTCTACCGGTGGTTTCCCCTGTACCCCTGTGGGCCAGTCTGAGCCTGTCAGTGACGTGCGGTGGGGCGAGGCAGGTGAGGCTGAGCCTTTCCTGTCATACTAACATCTGTGTCAGAGTTTTGATTGTGTAAAGTATGAAAAATACAAAGAATATGTTTAAAATATCTTCTTTGCATTATTCTAATACTTTTTATAGTCAAAACTCTGGAGTGAAAAGTCTATGGCAGGTGAGGCAGTGCCTCACCTGGCTATCTGTTCCACACATCTCTGATCAAAACTCACCAAATTTCCATGAGGTTATACCTCTGCACCTGTGTATAATGCCCAGATGCACCCTTTTGCTCATATATTGCATAAAAACCTGGCTCTGGTGCTAGCCAGTGCCTCCTGAGCCATTTACTACACAGCACGTCACTGTATATGTCTATTATTTCGGGGCATTACTATATATTTATATTGTAATGTGGGACACTATTATATATCTCTATTATACCGGGGGCACTACTACAGTATATATTCCTGTTATAATGGGGGCATTACTATGTATTTTAATTAAATTGGAGGCATTACAATATATTTCTATTATACTGGGGTTATTATTATATATATTTCTATTATACTGCAGGCAGCAGTACTATATATTTCTAGCCTTGCCTCCAGAGTGCAATGAAAAGGGACTGTGCTGTGTGGCCACACCCCTAGTGTAATGTAGCCACTCCCCATAGTGTCATGTGGGCATGCCCCCTCATGACATGTGACCACGCCCATTTTTCGGCACATAGAGAACCACTTATAAAATATTTCTACTTGCACCACTGGTGGTAACAATGTTTTATGAACAGTTGATTTTATTACATTAATACTATGTGTTCGATCTGCTATTGAATATTGAGGCAGAGGGATACAGCCTTGTGTGAGTTGACCCATCAGAGAAAGAGGGACTAAGGGGCAGATTTATCAACATTTTTTTTACTAAAATAATGTGAAAAATTGTGTATTCGCACTCTTTTCACATTATTTAAGTTTCACTTAAATGTATTAAAGGGATTTTGGAGATGTTTTCATGAAAAACTGCTCGAAACCCTTTATTTCTAATTTTTTGTATCCGGATTGCATTTCCCATAATTATAATGGGAAATGCGATCTGACCAAATTTACTAAAAAATGTTTTTAAAAATACCGCAGTGAGCCCTGTAATAATAACGCTGTGGTGAGACAGCATTATCACAGGGCTCACTGTGGATTCTATAATCCTGAAGAGCTTTCTCTGCATGCAAGCAGATAAAACTGTGCAGGGACCCAGCAGTGTTATCAGCTATGTGTGTCTGGACAGCTGATCACTGTGAAAAAACCCCATAGTCACCTACCCAGGGAGCGGTGATTGGTGTTCCGGTGTGGCCTACCTGTTATCGGGGCTCCCTGCTACTCCTGTGACCCTGGTGCAGTAAAGTGATGCTGCAAAGTGGCAGCTCACTTTACAGCACCTGAGGTCACAGAAGCAGAGAACCCTGATGACCAGCAGCCCTCCAGGAGCACTGATCATTGATCCCTGCCTTTGGTGAGTACGAGTGCAGCGGTGGGTGTGTAATGGTGCAGGGTGGGGGGGGGGGGGGGGTCATGACAGGGGGTGTTTTCCCGGCAATGGTATCGGTGGTAATGTCGGAGACAGTGGTGCATGTGCAGCACATACTTGGGTATTTTTCATGAAAAATACCCCGTTATGTCTTCGAAGTGGCAGCCTAGGGACAGAGTTTTCTTGTAAGCTCTGTCCCTGCATATGATTATTGATACATCTATGCAATGTAATCAATAATCTCATTGTGAATTGATCACATCTGCATCCTCGGATGTGACTTGTGGTAAATCGGCCACTGAGGGAGATACAGAGCTATGGCAAATCCTATCATTGAGCAAAGGACATCCCAGTTGGGACCAGGGAGGAGCACATTAACTCCTGAGGTACTGTGGCACCCTAAATTGCTGGAGAGAAGATTTTACCCCAAATAACTTTCTGATTGCAAAATGCCACAAAATGCAGGCGCACAGAGCCTACATATCACCACCACTCCCAGCAGTCTCTGCAGCTTGGCTCTGTCCACTCTTCCTGCCTTATCTTTGTTTCCTTTGCTACTATACAGCTGTAACAGCTCACTTTCTATGTCTACCTAGTCTACTCTCTGCTTCTCTAGTGACCTAGCTATGGAGGGCACCAACTTCTCTCCTGGTGCAACCAGCTCTTTCTCTTTTGTTCTTTACACAGTCTGCTACCTTAGACAGCCCTCTCTCTCCTTATAGGTGGCTTGGCTCCTTATCTGCCAGAGCTCACTCGGCAGTTCATTGGCAACCCATGCACTTCTTAATCATGCACCTCCTCTGCTCCATTTGCCAGCTCTATCAGAACTCAAAAATTTGCTTTTTGTTTTTACCATCAACCTGAGCTTCCTGCTAGTTAAACAGTGCACATGTGTCCCTCTCTGAACAGCCCCAGTGAATGGTGGGGCTTGTAGTTAATTCTACCACCCTGACTCCTCTACAGCTGCGGCATCATTATGGGGAGATTGGACCCCCATCAAAGCGGACAATGAGTGGGACTTATCAACTGCAGTTTAAAGTGACAATGAATCCCACTCACAGGGAGGAGGCTAAAAATATGATAATTATCTCTCTACTTTTCAGTCATTTTATCGCATTTCAAAAAAATTAAATGAAGTGCGCATGCTCTGTTTCAGAGCCAGACGTGCACAGTGAGTTCTTTGGTGGCGTTCAGCACATACCTGACCTACAGCAGTAAATAATAGCTAGTTTACTAAGGGACACTTATTAGAAAACTGAAAGGAGAGGGAACTTTTACAAAGTCAATTTGATTGGTTATTCTAATGTCTGTTATAAACATGTTACTAAGATGAAATTCAACTGGCCTTTAGTAGTGTGTGCTGCTTACTTTCAACAGAACTATTAAGAGTCTCACAAACAAAACATCTATCTATCTATCTATCTATCTATCTATCTATCTATCTATCTATCTATCTATACACACACACACACACACACACACACACACACACACACTTGGACCATTTTTGGAACATTGTTGAGATTCGCTATGATTGCCCTTATACGCCTAGTCTAGGTAATTGCTTATACGTGTTATTTTTGGTGTAAAGTCTATCTAATGATCTGATCTTTTTATCTTTGGTATGCACTTGTTGTTTATTCCAAGGTGGTGGTCTGATTTGACCTTTTTATATAGTAGCCACTCGTTTTCTGCTTTAGGGGCCTGGGAGGCACGGGTGATGGTAGAGAATGTGACCATGTATTTTTAATGTATTGTATTCTTATGACATTATTTTATTATGTTGTAGACATTATGAATTGCCTGTCTTGAAAAAGGCACATAATTGGACCGAAACGTCGACCTAAACGGCATTATCTTTGACCTTTATTAAAGAAGTTGAACTGCGACCATGCTGTATGGACTGATTCTTGGTGAGAGTGCACCCTCCACAGACGTGGTAGATGCAGTGTATTCGTGTGGCCCTACAAGGTTACTGGTAGCACCCGCATTTTTATTCTGTTGAATTGATGTGAGTGCAGGACTCTCTGTGGATGTATACACACACACATATATATGTATATATATACACACACACACACACACACACACACACACACACACACACACACACACACACACACACGTATTGTATAATATATATATATATATATATATATATATATATATAAAAGGGAATTTTTACATGTATATAATGTAAATCTCAAGCAAACAACATTTAGAAAATATTAAGATATTAGTACATTTATAGACTAGATCAATATATATATATATATATATATATAATTTTGTACGTATAATTTAGATAAAGGGAGATATTTTTAGCATTTTTTTGTAAAAAAAAGTAATTTTAGAGGTGGAACTACAAAAACAATCATGGCCTATTGCTAAACTTGCCAGTAAAAGCTGGTGAAAAAAAGATATGAAAAGTTTCAGACAATTTTCACGATAATACAATGATACATAAGGTTCCCATTCATTTTCAATGGAAGTTGGAAAAGTTTTAAAAAAAATGCGAAAAGTACATTTTGCGAACCCCCCTGATAAATAAAATAAAAAACATACATACAGACGATACTTAAAAAATGTGAAAAGTATCGAAAATAGAAATTTATCTCATTTTTTAACGCAAAAAACTGTTGATACATAGGCCCCATAGTCACAATTTGAATGTACTGTCTCACACTCTCACTAGTCACCACTTTTTCCCCTACATTAGAAGGTATATCCCACTCACTAATGCTATGAACATCAGCGTAGTCTTGAACTTGCACCCAGTATATACTGTATGCCAAGCGTGTGAGCTGTGATGCAGAGATATCGTTAGGGGAGAGTGAGTAGTGATTTTAAAGCACTAGGCAAACCTCCAGGGAACAAGGCTTGCCTACAACACACTGCAAGCATGGCTCAAAACTTGACATAGTCATATCTCCTTTTCAAATGTCCTGTTTCCCATAAACAGAATGTTGGGAGGTATGACTTGTGAAGTGTTTTGTTCCATTGAAAGAGGCGAACAATCAGGCACAATGCCCCGTCTGGGACTAACTCAGCTGCAAACCTGAAATAAAAACATAATGTCAAATACACCAGCAATTCAGAGTGATTTTGTGCAAGCAATTTCTACAAATGCTTTCAGCTGTGAGGAGCATAACTTATTGACCGGCAATCCTCTAGCAGTGTGTGTAATGTTCTGAAGTCAGATTCAGAAGCTAGAGCAGAATACAGGCCAATGAAGGTTCAAAAGTAGGCCAGGGGCGCAGAATAGCGAGATAAGATATAGTACAAGTAAGCTAGCACATTGGTCGGTAAACAGTTACAAAAAGATGAGACAGATACAAAGTCAGTAACAATAGGAATACAGTATAGAATGCAGACAGAAGCACAATCTGAGAAAGATGACGTGAAAAGATGGAACCACTGAATATCATTCAAAATGACCTGGACACAAAACTATAAGGAGCTGTCCAACTGCTGAAATAGCAATCAGTGGGCCTAATTCAGCATGGATCTCTGAAGTGCGGAAATAGTTATTCGCGATTTCCACACCTCTGCGTATGCTCGCATGATCTGCACGAGGGCTTAAACTGTGATCGCAGTTAAAGAGCCAGTGGGGGGCGGCGATGGGGAAGCATTGCAGCATTTTGGAGGCGGTGATACGGTGTTGGGGGGGCAGTCTGAACAATGGAGGTGTGTCTGGACCATATGCGGAATGGGCTTCGGCGACTGCGTGACCTCCAGTGATGTGCGGTGGGGTGAGGTAGGTGAGGCAGGGCCTTTCCTGTTATACTAACTTGTAAACCAGAGGTTTGACTAAATAATGTATATGAATAATACAAAGAATATGTTTGAAATATTTTCTTTGTATTATTCTAATAAACTTTATAGTAAAAACTCCGGAGTAAAAAGTCTATGGCAGGTGACTATCTTTTCCGCACATCTCTCCAAATTTCCAGCAGTTTATACTGCTGCACCTGTGTATAATGCCCACATGTACCCTTTGGCTCATATATTGTGTGTAAATCTAGCTCTGGTACTAGCCAGTGTCTCCTGAGCAATTTACCTCACCACACATTCCTGATGATATCACACGCAGCTGCTGCGACCCTAAAACAGGGCATTTCAGCGTGGGGGGAGGACCCGTCACGTGGGATGGCCTTGCCCTGTGCTGGGTGGCGCTCCACATGCTAGAGAAAAGAGTTGTAGTTTTGCGATTTTTCGCAAACCTACATTGCATGCTGAATTAGGCCCAGTGTATTTTATTAGCTGTGCACCCCTCTCTTGGGAATAGAGATCAATTTGAAAGTATATATGTGTCCCTGCTCAGCTGTACACCCATGTGCAAAACCACGTGTGCGATAAGTCAAGTCCACTTGCTGCACATTTGCGGGACTGTGCACACTATGTGATCCTATGGATCGCAGGTGTGTACGCAGTGCACCCACACGGAGCGGGCACATTCATTTTGGAAAATACCCGCTGCCTCAGGTAAGATAATAAAGAGATCCATCTGCAAAATACATATTTTTCTCTTCCTAAGCTAAATGTAAAATCGCACAAACTTGTGTCATTTATTACTGTGAAATAATTAAAAAATATTTGCTAATTTCCCCGGTATATTACACTTACATGGAATATACAGACTGAAACACCAGTTACACTAAATACAGTATGTAACTGTGACCAGTTCAGATGCCTAAGTACATTAACTCCAAAAAATACATGATCGTAATTTTGAACAAATATTAAAATTCAAATTAACATCAGGATGAATCTGTGTGATCCATGGACCGATGATTGTGAGATGTATCAGATGTACACTACTGCTATACAGTATCTATCTATCTATCTATCTATCTATCTATCTATCTATCTATCTATCTATCTATCTATCTATCTATCTATCTATTTATCGGGGTAATTCAGATCTGATCGCAGCAGCAAATTAGTTAGCAGTTGGGCAAAACCATGTGCACTGCAGGTGGGACAGATATAACATGTGCAGAGAGAGAGTTAGAATTGGATGGGTTATTTTGTTTCTGTGCAGGGTAAATACTGGCTGCTTTATTTTTACACTGCAATTTAGATTTCAGTTTGAACACACCCCACACAAATGTAACTCTCTCTGCACATGTTATATCTACCACACCTGCAGTGCACATGGTTTTGCCCAACTGCTAACAAATTTGCTGCTGCGATCAACTCTGAATTAGGCCCAATATCAAAGCACATCTATAATCAAAATCTTTGACATGCGGGGGGGACGCCCAGCACAGTGCAAGTTCGCCCTGCATGCTAGATCCTGCCCCCCCTCCCCGCAGACATGCGAAAGCATCTCACGATGCTTTCACACCTGCTGTGTAGCTCTCTGCCTAAGCAGCCATGTTTTTGGCTGCAGCGGTCTGGCCACGCCTCCGTTGTCCGGACCGCCCCCCAATGCCTCCGCTACGCTGTCCCAATGTTGCCGACATGCCCCCAACCGCCCCCGCGACCACCTTTGCCTAGCAATCAGGCAGAGGCAATTGCACAAGTGAGATACCATCGCATGTCACTGTGTGCGCACGCAGTGCCGGTTCTAGACCTTGTGGTGCCCAGGGTGAAAGTTTCCTTTGGCGCCCCCCCCTGACAGGCAAAATAGGGTTAGTGCGCTCCCTAGGCGTGCGTCAAAAAATAGGGGCATGGCTTCATAGGGATGGGGCGTGACCACAGTTATGCCCCCTGTAGTTGTGCCCCCGTTAATTGTGTCCCAAGTGGAGTTGTGCCCCTTGTAGAGTTTTGCCCCCTGTAGCTGTACCCCCAGTAGAGTTGTGCCCCCTGTAGCTGTTCCCCCAGTAGTGTTGTGCCCCCTGTAGTTTTGCCCCCTGTAGAGTGTTGTCCCCTGTAGCTGTGCCCCCTGTAGCTGTGCCTCCAGTAGAGTTGTTCCTCCTGTAGCTGTGACCCTGTAGTTATGCCCCTAGTAGTGCCACTTACAAAAAACATATAATAATAATAAAAAAGCAATACTCACCAGCCCTGCTCCTGCTTCCTGACCGCTGCTGCTGTCTCTGCCGCCGCTCCTCGGATCTATGGGACAGTTGTCATGACGTCTCTCCAATAGCGCTGCACAGACACTAGAAGTCAATTAGGACCTCTAGCTTCCCGCAGTGCGTGATGACATCAGGCGCACCCCACGGCAGCATGTGGGAGCTTGGAGGGTTAGGCGGCGCAGCGGCGGCAGCACCATTCAGGATGTGGCGCCACGGGCAAAAATCCTGCTTGCCCTCAGCACGAGCCGCTCCTGTGCGCATGCGAAGTGCAGCTTCTGCACGTGCACACACTACACTGGCCTTCAGCCTGCGTACGCTGTCACTGCAGCGAAGGGGTCTGAATTAAGCCCTATGTCCCATTGGCTAGGAGTTTCCTTGAAACGAATATATGAACATTTTGATGGCAAGAATAGATGAAGTCTTATTTCAGGTTTGTGCTGTTGGAGCAGTTATACTGGTCCATGGGTTTAATCATTTAACTGTAAAAACAAGAGTAAAAATAGAATCAGAACAAAATGTAAACAATACAACTGTTCCAGCCAGCAGCTGACGTAATGTTATAAAAATAAGTGATAGCACTGACTGTCTGCCTTTTATGGATATGGTTGTTTTGAAAAGAAACAATATTTGAACTTGAGTCATAGGTGACTTTCGTGTGTGCACAGTATATTGGGCATACTCTGTCTGCTTACTTGCTTGCAAAATCATTCTTTCTTGAGTTATATACAGTATATTACACAAATTGCTTCCAATGTGTAATATGGCAATTACATAGTAGCTTTCATTCTCTGGGGGCTTCATTTCAGAGCTGAAATATCTGATTCAGTTACCAGGTGAGAGTTCTTGCAAATTACAAATACAAATCTTTGCTCAATTTCTGAATTGTGACATCATTTAATGGAGCAACATATCAGCCCGATAGGAATTCCATTACATGAGAAATCAGAGGAACTCTATGCATTGGGTAAAACAGCTTTAGGACATAAATGTAAATGAACTCAAATTAACCTACTCATTGCTGGTGTAAATCATGTCCCAGTGCAGGAGAGACATAAGGTACATTTCCCTTGGCTGCTTAAAAATATAGAAAACATTTTGGGCTGAGCTTACATTATTATACTGAACTGATCACTAGAAACTCAATGACCACATACTGTATAAAAGAGACATGTAAATAATATGTTATAAGTTAGAACACACAGGGCTAGAGCCTGATACACAGTACAACACAAGTCACCATAACTACTCTTGCATTGGGTGTACTATTCACATATATTCACCAGTATGTGGGGTTGTATGCACGTCTGTGGACTAGTTTCATAGCTATCAATATCAGTGTGAATTTTGCACCAGTTCTGCTCCTGGCGCAAACAATGTCTGGTAACAGGTGTAATTACACATATGCACAAGTCTACATAGCCCACATGTATATCAATGCGCCATAGGCATTTTTATAATGAGTTCAGGATGAGCATTGTAGATGGGTCCCTGGGTCCAGGGGGGCCCCATAATGCACGGGTATGGATCATGAGATCTACATAACAAAGGCCTACAGTCAGTAGGTCGACTACTATTGGTTGACATGCATTAGGTCAACAGGGTCAAAAGGTCGACAAATGAAAAGTTCGACCCAACAAAATGTCAACCGTAGGAAAGGTCAATACAGGAAATAGTCGACATGACAAAAGGTCCACACAAAAATGTCAACACAACATTATAACGCTTTTTTGGTGTTGTTTTCGCTGTCAAAGGACGTGAAACCCCAATTAGTGTACCTTGTTCCCTTGCATTGCTCGCTGGGTTACTATTCTAAATCAGGGGTGGCCAACCAGTCAGAGGCAAAGAGCCCCCAAAAAATCTGTAGTCAAGCCAAAGAGCCGGTATCATGCGGTGCACACGCCCAAAACTGCGGCATGGCCTATCTGGCACAAGGCCACGGCCAATTTTGGTTGGCTAGCCTTCAGTATAACGTTCGTTGGAGCATGACAGTGTGAGACCCCCCCATTTTTAGTTACACTGGGGGCGAGAAACCCATTTTACACATTACAGCAGGCAGAGTCCCCATTTTACACATTACGGCAGGCAAGAGTCCCCATTTTACACATTACAGCAGGTAAGAGTCCCCATTTTACACATTACGGCAGGCAAGAGTCCCCATTTTAAACATTACGGCAGGCAGAGTCCCCATTTTACACAATACGGCAGGCAAGTGTCCCCATTTTACATATTACGGCAGGCAAGTGTCCCCATTTTAAACATTACGGCAGGCAGAGTCCCCATTTTACACAGTACGGCAGGCAGGTGTCCCCATTTTACACATTACTGCAGGCAAGTGTCCTCATTTTATACATTACGGCAGGCAAGTGTCCCCATCTTATACATTACGGCAGGCAAGAGTCCCTATTTTACACATTGCAGCAGGCAGAGAGGCTCCAGGCTGCATGCTCAAGTCTCCCCAGGCTCGCCCCCCAGGCAGACTCCGGTCGACCCAGACAGTCTCCAGGCCCCCCGGCATATTCTCTGTGGGCTATTAGGCCTAGGGATAAATACATACTTACCACGGCATCCACAAGTCCCGCGACCGCGTCTCTCCTCTCCTCATGGCAGCGGCTACGCATCTCATTACGCAATGTGACGTCAATACGTCACATCATGCACAAAGCGGAGCGGTGCCGGCGCATCCCGAGCCTCCTGTGAAGGAGGCAGATCTGGGACCAGTGACAAGTGCGGGTGCGGGAACCGGAGCTGCCTCAAATGAAGGGGAGAGACGCATGTGGCTCGAAAAAGTGTCCTAAAAAATGCAGTTGTACCCACTGTCAACTTAACCATGGACATGTGGACAAGTGGAACAGGGCAGACTAAAGACAATATGACTGTGACAGCCCACTGCGTAGATGTATGGCCTCCCGCAGCAACAACAGCAGCGGCACCAGTAGCAGCATCTCGCAAATGCCAACTCGTTCCTAGGCAGGCTACGCTTTGTATCACCGGTTTCCGTAAGAGGCACACCGCTGACAACCTCTTACGGAAACTGAGGGACATCATTGCACAATGGCTTACCCCAATCAGACTCCTGGGGATTTGTGATATCGGACATCACCACCAATATTGTGCGTGCATTACATCTGGGCAAATTCCAGCACATCCCATGTTTTGCACATACAATTAATTTGGTGGTGCAGAATTTTTTGAATAATGACAGGGGCGTGCAGGAGATGCTGTCGGTGGGCCGAAAAATTGCGGGACACTTTCGACATTCAACCACTGCATGCCGAAGACTGGAGCACCAGCAAACACTCCTGAACCTTCCCTGCCATCAGCTGAAGCAAGAGGTGGTAACGAGGTGGAATTCAACACTCTATATGCTTCATAGGATGGAGGAGCAGGAAAAGGCCATTCAAGCCTATACATCCACCTATGATATAGGCAAAGGAGGGGGAATGCACCTGACTCAAGCGCAGTGGAGAATGATTTCAGACTTGTGCAAGGTTCTCCAACCCTTTGAACTTGCCACACGTGAAGTCAGTTCAGACACTGCCAGCTTGAGTCAGGTCATTCCTCTCATCAGGCTTTTGCAGAAGCAGCTGGAGAAATTGAAGGAGGAGCTAAGATGGAGTGATTCCGCAAAGTATGTGGGACTTGTGGATGGAGCCCTTCATTCGCTTTTCCAGGATTAAAGGGTGGTCAATCTGTTGAAATCAGAGCACTACATTTTGGCCACCGTGCTCGATCCTAGGTTTAAAGCCTATGTTGTATCTCTCTTTCCGGCACACACAAGTGTGCAGGGTGCAAACAAAGAGGAAATAATACTATATTCCAAGAAACCAGTGCTAAAATGGGCACTAATCGCTAAGCTGCTGTGTAAAATGTAGGGATAGTCAATCCCAAGAATAATAATTGGATAAGTGAAAAGACACTGCGCTTACTTTGAGGAAAGAATAAAAAACAGATGGAATAGGATATAATCTGAATAGTTTATTACTAAAAATAATTAATAAAATATTTTCTCTTATAAAATTGTCTCAAAGTGCAATTAATTAAAAATACGTATGTATTGTCTGACAACTGAAATTAAAGCATGAATTGAAATTATATAGTCACCCCTTTGGAGTTGTGGATTCCACATCCATGATGAAATGGTAATAAAAAGCGGTGTGTCCTGTTCCTTGAATCTGACCTATTTATGGAAGTTCAATCACGAGTTGGATCTGGTGGGTCCTTGCTGTATGTTGCTGTCCAGGCTAAACAAGTGTGGGGTCCTAGAGTGGGTGTAATATGGTATGCCGGCGGCCGGGCTCCCGGTGACCAGCATACCGGCGCCGGAAGGCCGACTGCCGGCATACCGACAGTGTGGCGAGTGCAAATGAGCCCCTTGCGGGCTCACTGCGCTCGCCACTCTGCGGGCACGGTGGCGCGCTATTTTATTCTCCCTCCAGGGGGGTCGTGGACCCCCATGAGAGAGAATATATGTCGGTATGCCGGGTGTCGGGATTCCGGCGCCGGTATACTGTGCGCCGGGATCCCGACATTCGGCATAGTGAATACCAGCCCCTAGAGTTGGCAGATGGCACTGCTGTAGCAAGAGGAATCCCCTGTAGCCGGATTTACAGCTCCGTTGGAATGGCCCAAAAGTGCATGTCCATACGTGATAGAATGATGAGGTCTGGTTCAGGTCACACAATTGATAGATGGAATCCAGATGCGGGATGTGGAGAATGCAAAGTCATATTGTGTCCAAGGGGGGCAGGTAGCCTAAAGTGTTTCGCTGGGGTGGTTCCCAGCTTTTTCAAAGGAACACCATTATTAGCACCCTCAGATCAGTTTGCTATTTGTTATTTAAGAATCTTTGCGAACAGGAAATTCATCTAGAGGTGCTGCTTTAAAATTATATCCTAGCACAAATGGGTTCTTTCTTTTATTTATATATATATATATATATATATATATATGTGTGTGTGTGTGTGTGTGTGTGTGTAAAATGTATTTATTTTTTAAAATGATATATTTAGCTTTTATAACTGGTACAGCAAAGCACGGACCACCTATAGTGTTACTCACAATGCGAGTATGATTATTAAAGTATACTGTACTCTGATTATACAGCAGCCCCTTTATGGACGAAGAGAGTACCCCTGAACTCATCAGCCTCAGACCCTTGATGAAGCACAGCACTCCTGGAGGACAAGGGTACCACTTTAGCAGTCCCAGCGCCTTGATGGATCAAAACAGAGCACCCCTAAATGGATACCGCACAGACGTGTCCGTTCACTACAACCTCCACAGCCGACGTAAAATGGCGTGATCACCGGGGGGTGGGAGGTGGTTATATATAACATTTAAAACCTGCAAAAATCTGACACCAGGAGGATGAAGTTTTGCTTTGATTTGGGACCTTTTACATGTTGACCTATTGTCCATGTCGACCTACTGCATGTCGACCATTAGTAGTCAACCTAATGATTGTTGCCCTTCACATGGTTGACCTAGAGCCCGGATAACTACTGTACACCCTGCTCCAAGATTAGATTTACCACTGGAGAGCGGGTCCTTTCTTTTTCACGGCACCATATTCCAAATGACATTTTTGGGAAGGTGGTGGTGCGCAGTAAAAGCACTGTGCCAGAGCTCTCTTGTGCACATGCTCCATCTTCCGGAGTATTACTGGGATGATGGCTCTGCGGAGGAGGAGGAGCGACCCACTTGCTGGCTGCCCAGCACAAGGTATAATGTAGCAGGGGATGGGGATCTGCTCACTCATGGGCTTTAATACACCCCTGCAGTGTGCCCTCTTTGAGCACCTAACTGCAAGCTGAGATATAAATTAGTTGTACATGACCCAACATTACCTGTGTTTGCATATTCTCGTTTCTGGAGAACAAGCCTTGCCAAAACATGCATAATACGTCCACAAAACCAACTTGTGTTTAACTCTGTACTATCAACCAATAGTCTTCATCCTGTGATATCTTCATTACTTTATATGTCAATCAAATGTGTGCCAACAGGAGCAGAATTGTGTATTTGAAAGTGCGAAAGACCCCTGACAGCTGACTAAGCCTTGTTTTATACACTCACAATAGCAGGATTAGGACTTATGCACTTTCATGTAACAGAAAAGATCAAAACAATAAACATTAGCATAAAATATTTTACATTTGTTTTTTATGCATGTAAAACTATATTATTATTTATAAATTGGCAACATACATCATTCTACAGTGCTTTACTAGCATAAACATTTTTCCGACACAAAAATCCTTGCTTTAATGGAGCATGCAATCTTATTTGGCTATTACGGATACACTACAGCAGACAGTCCAATTTAGTAAGAAGTTTAGAATTATTTTGTAATTATAAAATGATCAAAAGAGCCCTTCTGTAAACAATGTGTAATGCTTTGATGTACAGTATGGCTTGTTTTATGATAGACTGCCTATCCCTACAGTATAAGAAGTTTCCTACATACAAAATCAACTTGGTTTACCCTACAAGAAGAGTATAGCAAATATATTACAGTAAATCAGTATGAGGTGTGTGCAATAAGTTTCCTGATACACAAAAAGTATTATAGTTACAAACAAAGGGAACATTCATTTTTTTTTTTTCAAAGTATTCACCAGAGGAGTTTATGCAAAGTTACATGCACTGAAACCACTTGGTGAAGCAGCTGGACAAGTCTGATGCAGGTATGTCTTCTACATGCTGGATGATGGTCTCCAATGTAACTTACGGCGACTCAAAACAAATCCCATTTATCTTGTGCTTGATTTGTGGGAACACAAAGAAGTCACAGGGAACCAGGCCTCGACTGTATTGGGGAATGCCCAAGCTCATGGATGTGTTTATGGGCCAGAAAATTGACCAGTTTCTGGACGTTTGGGCAGGTGCATTGTTGTGATGGAGAAAGTACCACTCGTGTGAGTTTTTGTACGGCACCTGAAAGTGGTTTAAAGCACTTGCGCCAGGCATTAGTTGGCATGCCAGTCCCCAGTGACCTAGCACTGCCGCACGAGTGGTACAGTAGTCTTAGCCACAAAATATTCCACCATCTGCTTGGCTACGCTGTGCTCACGTCCAACTTGTGTGAAGGCACACCTACAACTGGGGTTCACTGGGTCGACTTTTACTTGGTCTCGACGTTGAAACTGGTGATCCAAGATTCATTACCACAGATGATCTCCCAGACAGAGTTTGAACGACCACCATCAAACCATCCAGGTCATTAAAGTCAGTCAGGGAATCTTTACAGTGGATGTTGCGGTAGCCTTTGATAGATGTAGAAGCTTTATCTCCTGTAAAAACACTTGTTTTCATCTGTTACAGGGCTTTTCATACCTCAATAAATATACCCATGTATGTAGCCTGAGGCACTTTAGAACATAGAATAGGATGCACTCGGGATGCCATCACTTGATATCCTGGCACCGGAATCCCGACGCATGGGCAAAATGCTGGCACCCAAATATCAACACCATTTTGTATGCCAACTGTGGAATCTTGACTGCCGACATCCTGAATATAAGTATGCTGGGGTCACCTACATTTTACCCATGGGGGGTAAGAAGGATACGTTTCGGCTGTGGATGGAGGGTTAGGCATAGGCTACACAGGGTCAGGGTTAGGCTACAGGTGGTGGTGGTGGTGGGGGGGGGGCGGTTAGGCACCCCCGGGAAGCGTTATGGTTAGGTTGCGGGGATGGGAGTTTAGGGTTAGGCTGTAGGAAGAGGGGGTTAGGTTTAGGTACCACCGGGCAGGGTTAGGAATAGGCTGCGTGGGGTTAGGGTTAGGCTGCGGGAAGGGGGGGCTAGGGTTAGGGGGGTAGGATGGGATACTGCGCAAAGGGATGCAGGTGTTGGTCTTATGACCACCGTCATCCGATTTTAAAAGGGAAGTAAGCATGTGTCTTTCATCTGATACACTACATTTTCTTGGCCAAGCACTGCATTTATGCTCCTCAACGATGCCTGTTTCTTTGTGCTTCAATGCTGAGAAATGCAGGTAGGTACTAATCTATCATGCAATACCATCAAGGAGGCTTCTGATTGGCTCCAAATTTATTCTACAGCAAGACAATGACCCCAAACATACAGCCAATATCAATAAAAACTATCTTCAGTGCAAAGAAGAACAAGGAGTCCTGGAAGTGATGATATGGCCCCCACAGAGCCTGGATCTCAACATCATTGAGTCTGTCTGGGATTACATGAAGAGACAGAAGGATTTGAGCAAACCTACATCCACAGAAGATCTGTGGTTGGTTCTCCAACATGTTTAGAATTACCTCTCTGCCCAGTTCCTTCAAAAACTGTGTGCAAGTGTACCTAGAAAAATTAATGCTGTTTTGAAGGAAAAGGGTGGAATATTGGCTTGATTTAAATTTCTCTTCTGTTCATTCACTTTGCATTTTGTTAACTGATAAAAATTAACTATTAACACTTCTACAGTATTTCTAAAAGCAGTCTTACTTTGCAGCATTTTTTCCACACCTGCCTAAAACATCTGCACTGTACTATATCATACCTCCCAACTGTCCCGATTTTGGCAGGACAGTCCCATTTTTCATAGACTGTACCGCTGTCCCATGCGTGAGCCGCAGTGTACTGTATTAAGGGGGCAGTTTGGAGTGTTGGCATAGTGTTGCGGTGTCAGATAGGGATGTTAGTCCACACAGCGGCACTTAACCAGGATGATTTGTTTATTCAGATAACAGAGATAACATCTTGTAGTATATAGAAGATGTTCTGCAGCAGAAGGAACTCACAGTATACATGTGAAGCACTACAGTGGTGACACAGTGATTCAGTACAGACAGGATGCGACTGCATACAACAGGGGCGGGTCATTCCGAGTTGATCGCTAGCTGCTTTCATTCGCTGCGCAGCGATCAGGCAAAAACAATGGCACTTCTGCGCATGTGTATGCGGCGCAATGCGCACGTGCGTCGTACTATTACAATGAACTATGTAGTTTCACACAAGGTCTAGCGAAGCTTTTCAGTCACACTGCTGGCCGTAGAGTGATTGACAGGAAGTGGGCGTTTCTGGGTGTCAACTGACCGTTTTCAGGAAGTGTTCGGAAAAATGCAGGCATGCCAGGAAAAACGCAGGCGAGGCTGGGCGAACGCAGGGCGTGTTCGTGACGTCAAAACAGGAACTGAACAGTCTGAAATGATCGCAAGCGCTGAGTAGGTCTGAAGCTACTCTGAAACTGCACAAAATCATTTTGTAGCCGCTCTGCGATCCTTTCATTCGCACTTCTGCTAAGCTAAAATACACTCCCAGTGGGAGGTGGCTTAGCGTTTGGGTGGCTGCTAAAAACTGCTAGCGAGCGAACAACTCGGAATGACCACCCGGGTGAAGCCCCGGGGTAGACAAGGTCACACCCTCAGGAGAGCAGAAGCTGCACGTCAGTGCAGTTGTCTCTCCCAGGAAGAACTCTCTCAGGGCGGGATGTACTAATGTACATCGCCGCCCATCGCCGCCCTGCGCTACGTTGCTGATCGCATATGTACTAACATATGCGATCAGCATTGCGGAGGACAGCTCTTCCGATAAGAGCTGTCCTCCGCGATGCGCAGCGGCAGCCTGACTTCCGGGATTCGGCCCCAGAAGTCAGTCTGCGCATGCGCGGGGTGACGGGGGCGGCCGCAGGGCATGCTGGGAGGGATCCGATTGGATCCCTCACACAGCGCCGCGGAGAGAAGCCCATAGGCTTCTATGGACGTACGCCAGCTAAAGCTGGCGTACCCCACCGCGGCGCTGTCCTGCCGGCCGGGGGTTAGTAAATCCGGAAAATGCGGTAAACAGGGAGTTTACCGCATTTTTCGTTTAGTACATCCCGCCCTCAGACTGTGCACTAAGCACCTCCTCCTGCACTGAGCTGAAACTAGGAGGGAAAACACTAAAGCAGGGAAGCTGCCTCTAGTGCTGGGAACGGAGACAGACCACAGAGTAATCCACTGTCTAACAGGGAGACCCCTTCTCACTTGGTACTAAGCAAAGCAGTGCAGTGGTGAACATGTGCACAGCACCTATTCACCGGCAGAGAGGGATAGAGCCCCGGGCATACCCCCACAGTATCAAAAACAGTGGTGTGGCTCGTGATCGCTGCACTTCCCGCGAGGCTACATCCCCTATCCACGAGGCCATGCCCTCTATTTCTATATATATATATAACACAATGCATAGGTTATTTGTATACCTAAAAGCTTACATTAAATCATAAGACACAGCTGGAGGTCAAAAGGTTGTTGATTTGCAATATAATGTGAAAAAAATTGACTTCAGTATTTTTATTATTCAGTAAATTGATATGATGGTCCTTGAGGAAAATAAAAAGTGCTCGAGTGCCTGAGGCTGAAATTTTCAAACAAGAATTTTCTCTCTATTTAAAGCATTTACTGAGACTGGTGGAGCAGGAATGTATTATCAAACAAAAGTACTAAATGTGCCCCTTCACTGGAGAGTTATAAATGATTCCCTTCTGTAATAGGCCTTGAACACACCTCAGAATATCCGCATCACTCCATGCTAGCCATGTGTTTATGCCAGTAACTAGACATCTTAGCGCTGTGTGCAAGAAACAGCATCGCCCCCCCCCCCCCCCCATATTTAAAATAGGGCCAGTGCACGCCTCAGGTGCATGACAAAATATAGGGGTGTGGCTTCATGGGGAAGGGGTGTGGCCACAAAATAATAATTCATATTACACTGTACATTTGTCTTCATTATTCAAATTACGCTGCACAGTAATGCCTTACACACATTTCACCAAGTAGAGCCCCTTTTACACATTACGCCAGGTAGAGCCCCTATCACACATTACGCTGGAGGGAAATATTTTGCATGTGTTTTATTTTCAACTAATTATCTCTCAGAATATTCAAAATATCCTATCTACTGAACTTCTCTACCATTTATTTAAAACATATTCCCTTCCTTATATGGCTCGAATAAAGTGATAATACTTTCTATATTTTCACCAATTTTCAGCAATTTTTGAATTGATTAGATGTTATCAGCAGCTCATTAGCATAAATAACTAGAGATGAGCGGGTTCGGTTCTCAGAGAACCGAACCGTACCGAACTTCACCATTCGAGTCCGGTTCTGAGCCAGGCTCGGGTTTTCCCGCCTGACTCGGAAACCAGAACGAGGCGAAATGTCATCACCCCGCTGCCGGATTCTCGCGGGGTTTGGATTCCATATAAGGAGCCGCGCGTCCCCGCCATTTTCACTCCGGCATTGGAGAGTGTAGAGAGTGGACGTGTCTCCGTCCTCAGTTTCCTCTGTGGTAGTGTCTTGTGCTGTATTTGTCCAGTCACAGTGTTTGTGTCCTCTTGCTGCCATATGTCCGTTGCTGCTATGTTGTGCTGCATCAGTTCAGTGGTGGTGTATTGTGCTGCATCAGTCCAGTGGTAGTGTCCTGTGCATCAGCCATCAGTCATTCCAGTGACCAGGCAGTCACAGTGTTTGTGTCCTCTTGCTGCCATATGTCCATTGCTGCTGTGTTGTGCTGCATCAGTTTAGTGTTGCTGTGTTGTGCTGCATTAGACCAGTGGTAGTGTCCTGGCCATCAGTCATTCCAGTGACCAGGCAGTCACAGTGGTATACGCTGCTGCTATATGTCCACTGCTGCCGTATTATAATAATAACAACAACAACAACAACAAATCCCTTACAGTGTTGCTGTGTTGTGCTGCATCAGACCAGTGGTAATGTCCTGGCCATCAGTCATTCCAGTAACCAGGCAGTCACAGTGGTATTCGCTGCTGCTATATGTCCACTGCTGCCGTATTATAACAACAACAACAAGTCCCTTACAGTGTTGCTGTATTGTGCTGCATCAGACCACTGGTAGTGTCCTGGCCATCAGTCATTCCAGTGACCAGGCAGTCACAGTGGTATACGCTGCTGCTATATGTCCACTGCTGCAGTATTATAATAATAATAATAATAATATTAATAATAACAACAACAACAACAACAACAACAACAACAACAACAACAACAACAAGTCCCTTACAGTGTTGCTGTGCTGTGCTGCATCAGACCAGTGGTAGTGTCCTGGCCATCAGCCATCAGTCATTCCTGTGCCGCATATTGCGTTATATAACTCCCAAAAAATAATGGAGAACAAAAATTTGGAGGATAAAATAGGGAAAGATCAAGAACCACTTCCTCATAGTGCTGAAGCTGCTGCCACTAGCCATGACATACAGTAGACGATGAAATGCCATCAACGTCATCTGCCAAGGCCGATGGCCAATGTGATAGTAGAGGGCATGTAAAATCCAAATAGCCAAAGTATAGTAAAAAGACCCCAAAAAATAAATTGAAATGGTCTGAGGAGAAATGTAAACTTGCCGATATGCCATTTATGACACGGAGTGGCAAGGAACGGCTGAGGCCCTGGCCTATGTTCATGACTAGTGATTCAGCTTCACATGACGATGGAAGCCCTCATAACTGAGGCCTTGACACTTATGTTGGTGTTAGACGAGCGTCCTTTATCCGCCATTAGTGCAGTGGGATTTAGACAATTGATGGAGGTATTGTGTCCCTGGTACCAAATCCCATCTAGATTCCACTTCACTAGGCAGGCGATATCGAGATTTTGCCATTTAAATCCAGTGATTTGGACGTATAATTCCAATGTTTTGCCATTTGATTCCAGTGATTTTGCCATTTGGATTTGGACGTATAATTCCAGTGATTTGGACGTATAATTCCAGTCATTGGGACGTATAATTCCAGTGATTTTGCCATTTAATTCCAGTGATTTTGCCATTTAATTCCAATGATTTGGACGTATAATTAAAGTGATTTTGCATTATTATTACAGTGATTTTGCAGTATAATTCCAGTGATTTTGCCATTTAATTCCAATGATTTGGAAGTATAATTCCAGTGATTTTGCCGTATTATTACAGTGATTTTGCAGTATAATTCAAGTGATTTTGCCATTTAATTCCAGTGATTTGGAAGTATAATTCCAGTGATTTGGAAGTATAATTCCAGTGATTTTGCCATTCAATTCCAGTGATTTGGACGTATAATTCCAGTGATTTTGCCATTTAATTCCAGTGATTTTGCAATTTAATTCCAGTAATTTGGACGTATAATTCCAGTGATTTGGACATATAATTCCAGTGGGAATTGTTTGTGTTTCTTGGCTTAGTCATACAGCTACCTCATTGCACCTCTTTTACATTTTTGCATGAGGTGCTGTTTGGGGCCTAGTTTTTGAAAAGTGCCATCCTGTCTGACACTGCAGTGCCACTCCTAGGTGGGCCAGGTGTTTGTGCCGCACACTTGTGTCGCTTGGCTTAGTCATACAGCAGCCTCGGTGCACCTCTTTTTTTATCTTTGAATCATGTGCTGTTTGGGGACTAATTTTTGAATAGTGCCATCTTGTCTGCAACTGCAGTGCCACTCTTAGATGGGCCAGGTGTTTGTGCTGCACACTTGTGTCACTTAGCTTGGTCATACAGCCACCTTGGTGCAACTTTTAGGCCTAAAAATAATATTGTGAGGTTTGAGGTGTTCAGGATAGATTGGAAATGAGTGGAAATGAATGTTATTGAGGTTAATAATACCGTAGGAGCAAAATTACTCCCAGTTTTTATGTTTTTTTACAAAAATCATCCAGATCCAAAACACTAAAGGGTGGTTTTGGCAAAACCAAGCCAAAACACGAAAGTGGAATTAGAACCAAAACCAAAACACAAAACACGAAAAGTGCCAGTCGCACATCTCTATAAATAACGCATAACAATCACCAGCTCATTGGCTTAAATAACGCATCACATTGATGTCACAATGCCACAGTAAACAGAGAAAACCTCTGACTACAACCTGCTGGACTCAGTTGCTGTCTAGTGTTGAAACGGGCAGAATCACTCATGTGCTGGAAACAGACCATGACTACTGGATTACTTTCTGCAGTCAGACTCACTACAGATCACAGACACTGGATTTGCTGGCATTCCTTGAATAAGAATGTGGAACTGTTTACCATTTCCATTCTGCCCGAGCTGGCCTTATGAGGACTCCTCAAGTGGGAATCATTTCACTGAGAACAGGGACACTGTAAGGCCTGTCGAGAGACATTCGCTCATCGCGCCTTCAGGAGATTAATGACTAAAAGGAGGTAAGGCAAAATGGGTGGAACCAACATTACCCACTTCATCACTGAGAGCATGAAGGATTCCCTGCTATCCTGTGTGGATCGTTCAGCCTTCATTCAGGCCTCACATGATGCTCTTGACAAGGAACCTGGTAATGACCAGGAAATGCACTCACATGAAAAATGCAAGACGGTGCAGGCGATGGTGCAGGCATCCACCAGTGCGCTCAGTGGTCTTACGGAGTTCCCCTGCCGCAAGTGTAAGGAGTTTCAACATATATCACCCATAGATATAGCTTTATGGATGAACGCTGTAGACAGCTCTCTCTCTCTCTGAATACTGGCAGATGGTCGGTTTCATCACTCCAGCCAATGTAGTGTATTTCTACATGCTCTGCCAGTAGGTCATGTTATCTGAGCTGCTCAGCGTGCAGGAACTAATGGCATGTCAATCAACTGCGTGGTTTCTGCGCTATCTCCAGTTGAGATAGGGAAAGAACCTTCTATAGGAAAGTTTAAGATGAGTGTACAGTTTAAAGTTCCAAAAATGCCCAAAAATTATTGCTTTCCTTATTCTTTCTGGTGAGTCATTGGGTCTCCAAATCTTTCTTCCAATTTTTGGTTCAGAGGGATGTTAATTCTTCATCTCCAATGTATAAAAGAAAAGATAGGAGAAACCACAATAGTGTAACTCAATTTTAGGAAAGGAAAAATGAGTAAACAAAAAACAAAATCAGTTCAAAATAAGGAAAGGGAAACAAGTATTAAGATTTTTAATCTCAGTAAACACACATTATCAAAGGAGGAAGATTCCATCCTACAGAAGGGATTAAAATTCGCCCCAGACAATAAATTAAATAAATTTGCCACGTATATTGATATACAGAAATTTGTACGGAAGGTTTCACTGAAAAAATACTTCATAAATCAGAAGGCAGAAGCAAATTATAAAAGTGACATCTTTAAACCAAAATCAAACTTTAACCCTACATACAACAGAGGTTGTTTCATCGAAAGCTTCCAGAAAGCAGTCAGTATGGATTTGGAAGACATTGGACCACAGCGAAATCAACATCAGAATATTACAAAAAATGAAAGAACAGCCCTTAAGAATTTAGAAAAAAACGAAAACCTAACAATAAAACCAGCGGATAAAGGAGGCAGCATAGTTATTATGGACACAGAGAAATATGAAGCTGAAATAAAAAGACAACTTAATGACAAGGAAACATATAAAGTTTTGAAGAACAACCCGAGTGATCGAGTAGAAAAGTCACTTAAGAACTTACTAGGTGAATATAAGGAAAAAGATATATTATCAGAGAACGAATTTAAATATATCATTCATCCCAACCCTATGCTACCGGTGTTTTATGTTCTACCAAAAATCCATAAAGACCTGGAAAATCCACCTGGACGACCAATTGTAGCGGGAACAGAATCTATAACTTCACATTTATCGCACTTTGTGGACTATCATTTACAACCTGAGGTCCTAAAACTAAAATCGTACGTAAAGGACTCTACAGATATCCTTAGGATACTGAAAAAAATAGAGTGGAAGGAAAGTTATACACTAATTACAGCAGATGTGAGTACCCTATACACAATAATTGAACATCAAAAGGGACTAGAAGCTGCAAAATTCTTCCTAGAAAAATCAGATATGGATCCACAAAAACTTGAATTAATCCTTAGAAGCATAGATTTTATCTTGAAGAATAACTTTTTCTGGCACAATGGAGTATTCTACGAACAGAAAAGAGGAACCGCCATGGGAACTCGCTTCGCACCGGCATATGCCAACTTATTTATGGGATATTGGGAGGAGTCCGTAATTTGGAATAACAACAAATTTATAAAGAATGTCATTTTATGGCATCGATTTATTGATGACATCATATTTATATGGGAAGGTGAATTGGAAGATTTAAATGCCTTCTGTCAAGAGCTAAATAAAAATGAAGTCAATATCAACCTGACGTATAATATCAGCAAAGAAGAAATAACTTTCCTGGACTTAACAATTTATATTAAAGACAACTGCTTACAAACAAGGAATTTCAACAAACCAACCGATAGTAATTCTTATATCCCAAAAAATAGTAATCATCATCCAACCTGGCTAAAAAACATCCCAAAGGGACAAATGAGGAGATTACGAAGGAATTGCACAGAAACATCTACATTCCTAGAACAAGTAACAGACCTGAAGGAAAAATTCTTAACGAAGGGTTATACAGAAGATGAATTAAGAAAACCTCTAGAAGAAATTACGAACTTGGAAAGAGAAGAATTACTTGTAAGCAAAGTGAAAACCAGAAAAGAGGAAATCCAACTGCCATTTATTACCACATTTAATGGACAATACAAACAGGTAGAGAAAATTATCTGTAAACACTGGCACCTCCTGACCAAAGACCCTATAATAGGAACCATTGTCCCAAAGAAACCTAAATTTATTTATAAGAAAGCCAATAATATAAGAAATAAAGTCGTCAAGAGTTCCGTACCACCTAAGAGAGAAGGAAGAATTAAAACAAAGGGATTCCATAGATGTGGACTTTGTATGATGTGTAAAAACCATCAAGGACAAGGAAGTAAAACTACTCATTATCAGTCGACATCCACAAAACAAGAATTTGAAATATCAAATTTCATAACATGCAATAGCAGTAATTGCATTTACATTATTGAATGCAAATGTAACCTACAATACATAGGACGAACTACTAGACCACTGAAAGAGAGATGGTCCGAACATCTAAGAAATATTAAAAAAGGTTACGAAAAACACTCCTTATCCCTACACTTCAAGGAAAAACATTCAAGTTTAATATCAGGGATTAAGAATGTTATAGGAATTAAAATAGTGGAGAAACAATGGAGAAGGAAATCAATAGAAAATAATCTTGCCACTACTGAAATGAGAGCAATATATGAAATGAAAACTCTCCATCCAAAAGGAATCAATACAGATTTTGAGATTAAATGGTTCCTATAGCTTAACGGGTATAAAATATATAGTCTAGAATGTGTAATTACTGGTTCCTGCATATAAGGAATCAATTTCCAATAAATCACTCACTGCCACCAATAAATGAACATTCATACTCTATTTCATACTTTTTTAATACTTCTTTAATACTTTTAAAAACAAATCTACATTTTTCCTTTTTTTAATTTTTGGTATAATATTGGGTTTTATAAGAGTTAAAATTCTCCCTGTGAAAAACGGAAGTAAGAACCAGTGTCTGTATACCCGATATTTGCGTTCCATACTGATTATAACACAGATACGGAAGTGCAGGCCGCAGTTGGAACGCAAATGCCGAGGTGGAACGCAAACCGGAAGTTGTCATATCACACTTCCGCCGGGAATCGGACGGACTCTGCACAAAGAAAGCCCCGCAATAGCACGTGTTCAGGCACCAGGGGGAAACTAGAAACGAAACACACTGACCCCGGGACCACATCCGGATACAAACCGGAAATAGATGTTTTTATATTTAGATTCAATTTTAAAGTTATATAAAAAATCGTTTTGGATTAAAATTTATTTTAATGAAATGCATATTTAATAGAGATTGTATGTATATCAACATCTTTGTATTTTGGAATGTTAAGATACATTAAGGAAAATTCACTTCCTGGAAAGGATCCACCAATGATATCACAGTAAGGGGTATATATATACCCAGAATACTACTAGCCCAAACACCTTGAAAAAGGCTCAGGAGAGCCGAAACGCGTTGGTGAACAGCATCTGCCTGGACAGCGACCCAGCTTTGATCCTGAAGGGATTCCCATACCAGGAATTCACCACAGACATTTTACAAACGAGACTTGGTGTGATATATACACCTTATTTTAAGGTACGCTGCCAGCCATATGTTTTATTGCATTTGTTCTTATTAAAATTGAGTTACACTATTGTGGTTTCTCCTATCTTTTCTTTTATACATTGGAGATGAAGAATTAACATCCCTCTGAACCAAAAATTGGAAGAAAGATTTGGAGACCCAATGACTCACCAGAAAGAATAAGGAAAGCAATAATTTTTGGGCATTTTTGGAACTTTAAACTGTACACTCATCTTAAACTTTCCTATAGAAGGTTCTTTCCCTATCTCAACTGGAGATAGCGCAGAAACCACGCATTTTCTTCTAAACCATATTTTGGCCCTACAGGTGGGCATAGAGGTTTTTGCAGCTCTCCGTTTGACGCACCAAATTTACACTTGTTCTTTGTATGTCAATCAACTGGTTTGTATGTAGCCTACGCATACACGGACAGTGAGACCTCCTACTCACTCAGGCCTTTCCTTGCACAAAGGAAGCCTTTTGAAGCCCTTGCCTCTATGTTATCAACCTAATGAGTGCAAAGATGCTCTGCTTCCACGCTGACCCTCATTTCATCCAGGTCTTTGAGGATCTTAAAGCTGAGGGTGGACGGCAGGATATAACATCAGCTTAAAATCATACTGGACAGGCCCCGTTACCTGACTCTGTGGTGCAGGCTCAAAAGTGGATCAGCCACCCATCAGAGGTGGTGGAGGCTAATACAGTAACCAGCAACTGTGGTGAGCGTTGATTAAAAATCCGTTTTCCTGAATAAAAGCAACAGCACTGGCTTGAGAACCAAGGGGAGGAGATACTCACTGACTAGTGATATAGCAATATGCTATAATACTCAATTTCAAGTACTACCATGTACAGATGCCTGCTACAATCAGTGGGGCACTGATATATAATAAAGACAGTCACACTGGTTGAGGGGTGTAATAATGGGTATTATAATGGATAATAGACCTACCAGGCTGCTACAATCAGTAAAGGTGGGAGAGGCACTCATATATAATGCAGTCAATACTAATGTAATTGGGTTTAATAAAAAGTATTATAAGGTATGGGTACCTGCATTATATATATTAAGTGCCCCCCCCCCCACACACACACTGATTGTAGCACGTCTCCCATCCACTATTAGCAGGTCCCCATCCATCCCCTATAATATCCATTATTGCACCCATCAGTCAGTGACTGTATTGACTATATATCAGTGCCTATAGTGTGACTTCATCATACGAGGTCTGACAATTAAGTTAGCGAACTCACCACCGCGCAGTAGCGGATTTACCTCTAGGCAGCCGCAAGGGCCTAGAGGGTCCCAGGGGGCTCGCTGACATTTCATGGAGTCTGGAGGGCATTTCTGATTTCCGCCGAAAATGTCAGAGTGCCGGGCTGGCTGAATACCTCCGGCAGCCTGTCAGTGACTAGATAGCTGCTATGTGTGATTTTAAGGGCAGCACGTTTGGTGTAATGGAAGGTGTAATGGTTAGGTCATTGGTTCAATTCCCACCATGGCCCTAACTGTGTAGAGTTTGTATATTCTCCCGGTACCTGCGTGGGTTTCCTCCTAGTACTCTGGTTTCCTCCCACAATCCAAAAATATACTGTTAGGTTAATTGGCTCCCAACAAAATAAACCCTAGCATGAATGTGTACATGTGGTAGGGAATATAGATTATAAGCTTCATTGCGGAAGGGACTAATGTGAATGGCCAAATGTTCTCTGTAAAGTGCTGCGGAATATGTGTGCGCACTATATAAATAACTGGTAATAAGTAATAATCAGTACTCTAGTACAACTACCATACGCCAGCGATAATCATCTGGGAGCAGACTGGGGAGTATACACTGTACACTGACTGGGAGGCAGGGCCGAAACTAGGATTTTTGGCACCCGGGGCAAGGTAGTAATCTGGCGTCGTCCACCCACGTTTCAAAAATAAAAAAATTAAACTATGCAACACAATAGAACCCCTTATACATAATAAACAACACAGTAGTAATGCCTTTTATAACAAATTATGCCATACAGTACAGTAGTATCCCTTCTACATGTTATGCCACACAGTACTAATGCACCTTATACACATAATGCCACAGAGTAATAGTGCCCTTAGGCTCAAGTGTGGCAAGCAAAGCAGGGGTGTTCTGAAGCAGTTTAGTTAAGACACCATCAATAAACAGTACAGTACATATATACATAGCCCATGAATATATACATACCCCCAATAAACATATATACAGTACATGCTAAATTGTGACAATTTACATCCCTTCAAGTACCCACTCTGGGTACCAAATGTTGCATCACATTGCTGCAGCACACACACACACACACACACACACACACACACACACACACACACACACACACACACACACACACACAATGGGTTACACGGCACTACTCCAACACACACACACTGGGTGACACTGCACTGCTCCAGCTTACACATACACACACTGTGTTACACTGAAAAGCTTCAGCACACACACAGGGTTATACTGCACTTTTCCAGTGCGCGCGCGCACACACACACACACACACACACCGAAACACTGCACGGCTCCAGCACACACATACAGTATTACGCTGCACTGCTCCAGCACACATATACACAAACACACGGTAGTGATATAGCTGTCTCTACCTTCCCTATTATATGCCATCAGTCCCAAGTCCCCTGTGCTGAAGCAACGCCAACACTGTGTGTGTGCATAGTGTGAGCGGAGCAGGGGCGCTGTCTCTTCAGCCTTCAGCCCGTGCCATTCAGCATTACATGCCTCTGCTTTGCACCAGCACCAGGGGCTAACATGACATTTGAAATGGGGGTTTCCGTGCGCACATATGTGTATATTATATATATTACCACCAACATGCCTCATACATGTGTAGAATTGTAACAATGTATACTGTAAAACAGTATGTGTGTATTACCAATATGACAGACTGCCCCCCCTCCCAGCATGCACCCACTCAGACTGTAGACAGATTACACACACACACACACACACACACACACACACACACACACACACACAATGGGTTACACGGCACTACTCCAACACACACACACTGGGTTACACTGCACTGCTCCAGCTTACACATACACACACTGTGTTACACTGAAAAGCTTCAGCACACACACAGGGTTATACTGCACTTTTCCAGTGCGCGCGCGCACACACACACACACACACACACACACACACCGAAACACTGCACGGCTCCAGCACACACGTACAGTATTACGCTGCACTGCTCCAGCACACATATACACAAACACACGGTAGTGATATAGCTGTCTCTACCTTCCCTATTATATGCCATCAGTCCCAAGTCCCCTGTGCTGAAGCAACGCCAACACTGTGTGTGTGCATAGTGTGAGCGGAGCAGGGGCGCTGTCTCTTCAGCCTTCAGCCCGTGCCATTCAGCATTACATGCCTCTGCTTTGCACCAGCACCAGGGGCTAACATGACATTTGAAATGGGGGTTTCCGTGCGCACATATGTGTATATTATATATATTACCACCAACATGCCTCATACATGTGTAGAATTGTAACAATGTATACTGTAAAACAGTATGTGTGTATTACCAATATGACAGACTGCCCCCCCTCCCAGCATGCACCCACTCAGACTGTAGACAGATTACACACACACACACACACACACACACACACACACACACACACACACACACACACACTCACACTGTCCCCTCCCTCCCCCATACACACTGGACTGCATATAGACTAATACACACACAGACTCCCACTGTGTGCCCTCCCCCCACACACTACACACAACGACAGATTATACCCTCTTACAACCCGGAAGACACCAGTAGCAATGGCAGGGTTACTAGTATTACCTGCTGTCCGGTACTGCATCCAAGGAGGAGTGAAGTAACTGCGTGGTCAACTCAGTGCCTGGGAGGAGGAGCGCAAGCAACGGCAGCTCAGATCACAGCACAGTCTCCAAAACCTCCGCCCAGGCTAGTCTGTGAGCTCTCCATTTGTCTCACAGAAGGAGGGCCAGGATGGGGGAGATGAATTGCTGCACTGTGCTTCGGCACTCAGCAGTAAATCTGGTTGCACCAGCGGGCACAAGCGGGTCCTGTCAGCGCCCCCTATGATTGGGCACCCAGGTCACATGCCCCCCTAGCCCCCCCTAGTTACGGCCATGCTGGGGGGGGCAGCATAATAAGTAGAGACCCGTCTGCTACAATTGATGCAGGGGGGAAGGGCACACTGAGGATTGTTTGAGGAAGGGGGCCCCAAACCGGTGCCTTGCTTAGGGCGCCATGAGGTCTAAATCCATCTCTGCAATCGGGCATGGACCCTTGGTGATAGAGTTACCATTTTTTTAAGAGTTGGTAGTGGCACAGCCACCATGGACCAATGCAATATTCATTGGTCAAAAGTCTACATGTGACGTCAGACTTGCTGTGACTTTTTTTTTAATAACTTAATTTATTTTTTGTATTTATTATTTACTTTTTTTAATAACTTAATTTTTTTTAATAACTTAATTTGCAAAACAAATATTTGTCTGTAGCAATCCAGATAAAAATGTCGGAAATCACCAGCAAAGGTTATACAAAGGCACCTAAACACAAGGTCCTGGCTCTTGTCTCTGTATAACAGCATCTGAAAAATACCTTCTTTTCATAACATTGTTTCCGCAAGCCAAAAATGGCCTTACTTTACAGCTTGTTTTCTCCCTTCCACATCCAGAAAAAAGGTCTGATGTAGTTTCCACATTTGCTCTTTTTAATGATGGTTGCTTTAAAAAACAAATGATTCTGATCTTTTTTTGCTATTGGACTTCAAAAATAGGCAGAAGTCCTTGCAAGGTTTGGGAGAGCAACTTTAGGTAATGTCATCACAGGAACTAAATATGTGTGCTGGCCCTTTTCTCGGATTTTGTGTTTTGGTTTTGGATCTGTATCTCCTTCGTGTTTTAGATCTGGATTGGTTTTGCCAAAACCGCTCTTGCAGGTTTTGGATCTGTATTTTAAAAAAAATAAATCATAAAAACAGCTATAATCACAGAATATGGGGGTGTTTTTGTTCCTACAGTTTCCACTCATTTCCAGTCAATTTTGACTACATCACAATATTGTTTTCATCTAGTGTCGGATCTTGCAGGTTTTGAATTCCATATAAGGGAGCCGCATCCGGGACTCGATTGCACTCCCTTTGCAATAAATGTCTGCAATAAAGTGGAAATATGTTGAATTAATAAAAAAATTAGTTGTGTATATTGGTAAAAAAACATTTGCATGGTAATACATGCCTTGTGTAAAGCTGGATGAAGCGTAACCTTTTCCAGGTAGAACATAACTTTCAGGAACTGATCCAACATTGATGCTGAAAATTATCTGTACAGATGATTACAGCATCTAAAAATATATATTGTACAATATATATTTTTCATTGTTTGTACTGTAGTCAAAATTGCCTGGAAATGCCTGAAAATTAATGTTACTGAGGTTAATAATACTCTAGGAACAAAACAAAAAAGGCCAAATCATGTGATTTTAGCTGTCTTTGCAAATTTTGAAGAAGACAAAATATGAAACCAAAATCAGCAAAAATGGTCTGACACAGATCTTTATCAATAACTAGACCAGGGGCCCAAGGGACGTAGAGTATGTATGTAGTGGAAGGAAGGATTGATTAGTAATTTAATTTAATTTGTTTGATTTTAAAAATGTAAATTAATTATTGGAGGCACTGGTGACGGTCTTTAATGCATAGACAACAATTTTTATTGGTTATGTTATTGAACTAATCTGACTTTTACTAATCCGACTTTTACTTTTTTAATTTTTTTACATGCCCTGAATTAAGCCGTCTATACTATCTCCTCTCAGTTGTTTGTTCTTCATATCTATCAAGTATCAAAAAACACGAACCAAGGGCCTAATTCAGACCTGATCACTCGCTAGGGGTTTTTTGCACTGCTGCGAGCAGATAGTCGCTGCCCATAGGGGAGTGTATTTTTGCTTTGCAAGTGTGCGATCGCATGTGCAGCCGGGCGGTACAAAAAATATTTGTGCAATTTCTGAGTAGCTCAGAACTTACTCAGCCCTTGCAATTACTTCAGCCTGTCCAGTCCCGGAATTGACATCAGACACCTGCCCTGCAAACGCTTGGACATGCCTGCGTTTTTCCAAACACTCCCAGAAAACGGTCAGTTGACACCCACAATTGCCTTCTTCCTGTCAATCTCCGTGCGATCGGCTGTGCAAATGGATTCTCCGTAAAACCCATCGCACAGCAATGATCCGCTTTGTTCCCGTGCAACACGCCTGCGCATTGTGGTGCATACGCATGCGCAGTTCAGGCCTGATCGCTGTTAGGCGCCGGGGTCCGCTCGTCGGTGCGGCCCGGCGCCTAGCAACCAGGGACGCCGTGCGCGTACAGCCGCCGGCTCCCTGGCAACGCTGGACGCCGGGCGCACGGAGCCGCTCAGACCCTAGCAACGGGGACGCCACGTTCGGGCCGCGTTCCCCGTTGCTGGGTCTTTTCTAATTTGTATTAATGGTGTGCTGGCCGTGCAGCATGCAAGCTGCACGGCATTACTTGTGATTACCCAGTCTGGCTCCTGATTGGGGAGCTCACAGTTATAAGCACCCTTTGGACTTCTCACAGACGCCGGTGATAGCTTCCTGTTTGCCTGTGTCAGTTACAGAGAGTTTCCAGTCCTGCTCAATCCGGTTGTTCCTGTCCTCAGTGATCCTGTACTCGGAAGTTTGTCATCTATTCCTGGAGTCTGACCGAGCACCTTTAACATCCTGTGGTGTTCGTGAGTCGCGGCATAGCCGTGTGTTGCGGCTTGACCGCTTACTGTTTATTATTTTGTATCTTTGTGTTCTGGAGCTTTTGCGGAGGATTCCGCTCTCCCTGGTCCACTCTGGTGTCCAGCGGTGCTGGATAGGAGTGACGGATCAGTGGATCTTTGGTTGTCCTTTTCCCTGGCGGCTAGTCCGCACATACTTCTTTGGTTAAGTTAGTTAGCTTGTAACCCCTGGCCTGGTTGCTTAGTCAGAGGGCCCCTTGTTATCACCCTGTCTCGGATTTCCCTTTGTCTCCCATTAAGACCTGAGGGGGCATCGGGGTTGGGCAGACATAATCCGCCCTTCGAACGCGGCTGCCATGGGCTCAAGCAACCATAGTCTCGCAGGGGATTTCTGATAACACGGGCGAGACAACGGAGTTAGGGCGCCAGGGGTTACTAGGCTCTCCTGCTCCCACAAACCAGTATATCTTTCCTGTACTCAGACCTCTGCCATAAGATCTCCTCTGGTCTGGAGTACGGGAATCATAACATTATCACCGGCCAGACTAAAATTTAAAATTAACAGGAGTTAATTTTTCCCTTGTTCAGTTGGGAGATTTGTCGGCCTCATGAATCCCACCGGTGTCGGGCCAAATCCTGGCCAGCTTCTAGTTAGCCAGATTCAAGAACTTACTCAGATGGTTCAGGATCTGTCCCTTCGGGTGAGGTCACAGGAAGATCTGTTACGGACTTCCCCAAGGGTCATTCCTGAACCAAAAATGCATCTGCCTGACCGTTTTTCTGGGGATAGAAAACAGTTTTTTAATTTTAAAGAGTCTTGTAAACTTTATTTTCGTTTGAGACCAGTCTCCTCAGGTACGGAGGCTCAGCGGGTTGGAATTATTATTTCTCTGCTTCAGGGGGATCCTCAGACCTGGGCTTTTGGTTTAAAGACAGACGATCCGGCTTTATTTTCTGTAGACGCCTTTCTGAAGTCTTTAGGACTGTTATATGACGACCCTGATAGAGAGGCATCCGCCGAGACTCAGTTGCGTGCTCTCAGACAGGGTAGGAATCCCGCAGAGAATTATTGTACGGAGTTTCGCCGTTGGTCGAATGACTGTGGATGGAATGACCCCGCCCTGCGCAGTCAGTTTCGCCTCGGCTTATCTGAGTCTATAAAAGACAGTCTCCTTCAGTATCCCGCTCCTGAGACTCTCGATAAACTCATGGAGCTCTCTATTAAGATTGATCGTCGGCTCAGAGAGCGGAGGGCTGAAAAAGGAGCATCTGTCGGGTCAACTCCTTGTGTTTTTTCCATCCCTGTAGACATAGAGGAGCCTATGCAGATAGGTCTCTCCAAACTGTCTCCTGAAGAAAGAACCAGAAGGCAAAATTCTGGTCTTTGTTTATACTGTGGAGGTAAGGGACATTTTGCCCGTAGTTGTCCGAACAAGTCGGGAAACGTCTCGACCAAGTGAATTGTGAGGGGGTTCACTTTGGTCTGCAGCTTATCTCCTCAAATAATTCACTGTTAGTCCCAGCTAAAGTTTCCTTTGGCAGCCTCTGTTCCTCGGTCTCTGTTTTTGTGGACAGTGGAGCTGCAGGGAACTTTATGGATTTAACATGGGCCAAGACCTTAGGTATTCCTCAGTTAGCCTTGGGTAGGTGTATCACCATGCATGGTTTAGATGGGAGTCCCTTGTCCAATGGGGTTATTTCTCTCTGTACACCTCCTGTTCTACTCTCGGTAGGAGCTCTGCATTCTGAAAAAATTGAGTTTTTCCTCACCCATTGCCCAGCAGTTCCAGTGGTTCTGGGTCACCCTTGGCTGGCCTTTCATAATCCCATCATTGATTGGCAGTCGGGGGAGATCTCACAATGGGGTACCATCTGTAATAAAGAATGTATTACGCTTCCCATCAGAATAGCTGCTGCCATTCCCGCACCCATTCCTGTGGAATACCAGGATTTTGTTGATGTTTTTTCCAAGGGCAATGCGGATATTCTGCCTCCCCATAGGCCTTATGATTGTGCTATTGAGCTAATTCCTGGTGCCACTTTGCCTAAGGGAAGGTTATATGCATTGTCCGGACCTGAAACCGTGGCCATGAATGAGTATGTTAAAGAAAGCCTAGGGAAAAGATTTATCAGGCCATCTAAATCCCTTTTAAGTGCAGGCTTCTTTTTCGTAGAGAAGAAGGATGGTTCACTCAGACCCTGCATTGACTTTAGAGCCTTGAATAAAATCTCAGTAAAAAATACTTACCCTCTGCCACTGATCTCTGTCCTCTTTGATCAGCTACGTTCGGCTGTGATTTTTTCTAAGATTGACCTGAGAGGAGCATATAACCTCATCAGAATCAAGTCAGGGGATGAGTGGAAAACGGCATTCAGTACTCAGTCAGGCCACTATGAGTATCTGGTTATGCCATTCGGCCTGTCTAACGCTCCGGCAGTTTTCCAGGATCTCATTAACGATGTGCTCCGTGAATTTCTTGGAAAATTCGTTGTAGTCTACTTAGACGATATTTTGATTTATTCTGACTCGGTAGAACAACATGTTACCCAGGTGCGTCAGGTTCTAAAAAAATTACGTGAAAATCACCTATATGCCAAGCTGGAGAAGTGTGAATTTCATGTCACGGAGGTATCCTTTTTAGGATACATTATTTCCCCTCGGGGATTCCGTATGGAACCAAAAAAGCTCCAAGCCATCCTCAGTTGGGCGCAACCCACCAACTTAAAAGCAATTCAGCGCTTTTTAGGGTTTGCGAACTACTATAGAAGATTTATTCACTCTTTCTCTGACCTAGTTGCTCCCATTGTGGCACTGACTAAAAAGGGAGCAGATCCTACCAATTGGTCACGTGAAGCTGAGTTATCTTTTCAGGCCTTGAAACAAGCCTTTGTCTCAGCCCCTGTCCTCAGACACCCCAACCCAGAATTGCCTTTCATTGTTGAGGTTGATGCCTCAGAGGTTGGAGTAGGGGCTATCCTGTCTCAGAAGGATCCGGATTCCCTTGAATTACATCCTTGTGCCTTTATGTCCAGGAAATTCTCTTCTGCTGAATCCAACTACGATGTTGGTAACCGGGAATTGCTGGCTATTAAATGGGCTTTCGAGGAGTGGAGGCATTGGCTTGAGGGAGCGACTCATATCATTTCAGTTTTGACTGATCACAAAAATCTTCAATACATTGAATCAGCTAAACGACTGAATGCCCGGCAGGCTCGTTGGGCTTTATTTTTTACTCGTTTCAAATTCATTATCACCTTCAGGCCAGGTTCCAAGAATACCAAGGCAGATGCCCTGTCACGCAGTTTTCTTCCAGTTCAAGACAACAGTCCTGTTACTCCCATACTTCCGTCTTCAGTCATTCGGGCAGGCCTCACACAGGATTTATTTACCCAGTTAAAGCTGCTTCAACATCAAGCTCCTGGAAATACTCCTGCTGGTCGTCTTTTTGTCCCTGAGTTTTTGAGAGCAACTGTTTTGACGGAGTTTCATGATAGCAAAGTTGCCGGGCATCCGGGAATCGCTAAGACTTTGGAATTAGTCTCCCGCTCAGTATGGTGGCCTGGTCTTTCCAAAGACATTAAAGAGTTTGTTTTTTCGTGTCAGGTCTGTGCACAGCATAAAGTTCCCCGTTCTTTGCCTATCGGTCAGCTTATGCCCTTGAATGTTCCTCTTAGGCCATGGTCTCATATCTCCATGGATTTTGTGGTGGACCTCCCTCTGTCAGCCGGATGCCGAGTCATATGGGTGGTAGTGGACCGTTTTAGCAAAATGGCCCATTTCATTGCTCTTCCCCGATTGCCATCTGCCCAGGGATTGGCAGTCTTGTTCCTCCGCCATGTTTTCAGACTCCATGGGTTACCCACTGATATTGTTTCTGATTGGGGTCCACAATTCATTGCACAGTTTTGGAAATCTTTTTGTGTCTCATTGAAGATGAAATTATCTTTAACGTCAGGCTACCATCCCCAATCCAACGGGCAGACTGAGCGAGTTAATCAATCACTAAAACAATATTTGCGTTTGTACTCGGCCAAACTCCAAAATGACTGGTCTGAGTTTCTTCCATTGGCGGAGTTCGCTTACAATAATGCCTGTCATTCCTCCACCAATGTGTCTCCATTTTTTGCAGTTTTTGGTTTTCACCCCAGAGCAAATTCCTTTTTTCAACATTCCTCTGTCTCCTCACTGACCTTGACCTCTCATCTTAGGCTCATTTGGAGAAAAGTGCACCTGGCTCTCAGAAAAGCGGCATTTCAGGAAAAGAGATTTTCTGACAAGCTCCGGCGGCCGTGCACTTTTAAAGTAGGAGATAGGGTATGGTTGTCGACTCGCAACATTAAACTTCGAAAAACCTCAGCCAGATTGGGTCCTAAATTTATTGGACCATTTCACATTATCAAAAAAGTCAATCCAGTTGCCTTCCGGTTACGTTTACCAAAAACTTTACGGATCGGAAATACTTTCCATTGCTCTTTGCTGAAACCATTTGTCTCGTCCAGTAGATTTCCTCGTAAGATATCTCAGGGGAGATCACCAATAGATGAACAGGGTCAGCAGGAGTTCTTGGTGGAGAAGGTTCTCGATTCCAAGTTGTCCCGGGGTCGGCTTTATTTTTTGGTGCATTGGAGAGGTTATGGTCCAGAAGAAAGGTCTTGGGTCCTGGATAAGGATCTCCATGCCCCGAGGCTCAAGAGGGCATTTTTTCGAGAATTTCCCCAGAAACCTGGCTTTAGGGGTTCCTTGACCCCTCCTCAAGGGGGGGGTACTGTTAGGCGCCGGGGTCCGCTCGTCGGTGCGGCCCGGCGCCTAGCAACCAGGGACGCCGTGCGCGTACAGCCGCCGGCTCCCTGGCAACGCTGGACGCCGGGCGCACGGAGCCGCTCAGACCCTAGCAACGGGGACGCCACGTTCGGGCCGCGTTCCCCGTTGCTGGGTCTTTTCTAATTTGTATTAATGGTGTGCTGGCCGTGCAGCATGCAAGCTGCACGGCATTACTTGTGATTACCCAGTCTGGCTCCTGATTGGGGAGCTCACAGTTATAAGCACCCTTTGGACTTCTCACAGACGCCGGTGATAGCTTCCTGTTTGCCTGTGTCAGTTACAGAGAGTTTCCAGTCCTGCTCAATCCGGTTGTTCCTGTCCTCAGTGATCCTGTACTCGGAAGTTTGTCATCTATTCCTGGAGTCTGACCGAGCACCTTTAACATCCTGTGGTGTTCGTGAGTCGCGGCATAGCCGTGTGTTGCGGCTTGACCGCTTACTGTTTATTATTTTGTATCTTTGTGTTCTGGAGCTTTTGCGGAGGATTCCGCTCTCCCTGGTCCACTCTGGTGTCCAGCGGTGCTGGATAGGAGTGACGGATCAGTGGATCTTTGGTTGTCCTTTTCCCTGGCGGTTAGTCCGCACATACTTCTTTGGTTAAGTTAGTTAGCTTGTAACCCCTGGCCTGGTTGCTTAGTCAGAGGGCCCCTTGTTATCACCCTGTCTCGGATTTCCCTTTGTCTCCCATTAAGACCTGAGGGGGCATCGGGGTTGGGCAGACATAATCCGCCCTTCGAACGCGGCTGCCATGGGCTCAAGCAACCATAGTCTCGCAGGGGATTTCTGATAACACGGGCGAGACAACGAAGTTAGGGCGCCAGGGGTTACTAGGCTCTCCTGCTCCCACAAACCAGTATATCTTTCCTGTACTCAGACCTCTGCCATAAGATCTCCTCTGGTCTGGAGTACGGGAATCATAACAATCGCTGCGCAGCGAAAAGGTCTGCATTACCCCCCAAGTTGGGTACAGCACACACTACAATTAGTACAAAAAAAGTACCACCTACAGTGTCACACAATATGTGTATGAGTCAGAGATAATAGTGAGTAGGAAATAAAATATATTACTGTGGTATCACCTTCACCAACAGCATCACACAATACGTGTATACGTCAAAGATAGTAATCGAACACTGCAGTTGACCTTCACCAACAGCATAGCACAATACGTGTATGAGCAGAAAATAAAATATATTACTGTGGTACCACCTTCACCCACAGCGTCACACAATACGTGTATGCATCAGAGATAGTGATCGAACACTGCGGTTGACCTTCACCAACAGGGCCGCACAATACATGTATGAGTAGGAAATTAAATATATTACTGTGGTACCACCTTCCCCCACTGCGTCACACAATACGTGTATGTGGCAGAAATAATAATCGAACACTGCGGTTGACTTTCAACAACAGTGTTGCTCAATACACGTATGAGTAAGAAATAATAATATACTGCGGTCTGACCGGCAGTGTCACAGTACTTATGAAAATAAAATAAAATAAAAATTGTATAGTACACTAGGGAACATCATTTTAGGCTTTTTGTTTTTAGCTTTTATTATTTTAATTTTACACTGAGGCGGAGCCCCTGGATGGACAGACAGATCACCCCTTTCAGATAGAGCAGACAGAGCACCCCTGGACTAATACCTATAGGACACACAACCCCCTGGATGTTACTGGGTTCATTTAATTAACACTGGGGCCAGTTCCGTAACTAGACATTTTAGCGCTGTGTGCAAGAAACAGCATTGGCGCCCCCCAATATTTAAAATAGGGGAAGTGCGCGCCTCAGGTGCGCTACAAAAATATAGGGGCATGGCTTCATGGGTGAGGGGCATGGCAACAAAATAATACCAATTCATATTACACTGTACAGTAGTCTCCATTATTCAAATGACGCCGCACAGTAGCGCCACTTACACACATTACACCAGGTAGAGCCCCTTTTACACATTACGCCAGATAGAGTCCCTGCCACATATTTCGCCAGGTTGAGCCTCATTTTACACATTACTCTAGGTAGAGCCCCTATCACACATTACACATTACAGCAGGCAGAGCCCCCTTTTACACATTACGGCAGGTAGAGTCCCCTTTTACACATTGCGGCGTGTAGAGTGCCCTTTTACACATAACGGCAGGTAGAGTCCCCTTTTACACACTGCGGCAGGTAGAGTGCCCTTTTACACATTACGGCAGGTAGAGTCCCCTTTTACACAGTACGGCAGATGGAGTCCCCTTTTACACATTACAGCAGGTAGAGCCCCTTTTTACACATTATGGCAGCAAAGTCACCCCTTTTACACATTAGGCAGGCAGAGTCCCCTTTTTACACAGTATGGCAGGTACTGTAGCTCTCTTTCACACATTACAGCAGGTAGTGTCCTCTTTTACACATTATGGCAGGTAGAGCCCCCTTTTACACAGTACGACAAGATAAAATCCCTTTTATACTTTACAGCAGGTAGAGCTCCCTTTTACACATTACGGCAGGTACAGCTCCCTTTTATACTTTACGGCAGGTAGAGCCCCCTTTTACACAGCCTGGCAGGTATAGTTCCCCTTTTTATACATTACAGCAGGTAGCTCCCCCTTTTTACACATTACGGCAGCAGAGTCCTCCTTTTTACACATTAGGCAGAGAGAGTCCCCCTTTTTACACTTTACGGCAGCAGAGTCCCCCCTTTTACACATTAAGGCAGGCAAAGTACCCTTTTTACACATTACAGCAGTAGTGTCCCCCTTTTATACATTACGCAGGCAAAGTACCCTTTTTACACATTACAGCAGTAGAGTCCCCCTTTTATACATTACGCAGGCAAAGTACCCTTTTTACTCATTACGCCAGGTAGAGCCCCCCCCTCCTTCCCTAGACTGTGACTGGGGGCACTGGCCTGGACAGGGTTGGGGTACAGTCACTGCCTCAGGTGCACATGCACTATAGAGCAGTGCTGCACCTGCTGCTGCTTGGGACTGTGATGTCCGATCAGCATTGCTGTTGCCTGCTGGACCTGTCCTGGGTCAGGTCAACTTCTTTGCTCTCCGGGCTCTCCCTCCTGCCGGAACGCCGCTGCTCCTGGCAGGGCACTGTCTCAGTAGACACTGTGGACAGAGGGAGGGGGCGGAGTATGCGGGTGCTCAGCTGCAGCACTGCCCAGCTTTCTACAAGTATTATTAGAGAGATAAGGAGCCAGGTGGTGGGCGCTCCCTTCCGCATGCAGCGCTGCAGCTAGCTGGTGGCATTGATGGCCATTTTGGCGGGTGAGTGGGCTAGCAGTGTTAGCGGGCGGGCAATGTGGCATGGCCCTGTGGTTGCTGACGGAGGTTTTTGCACCCAAGCAACTCCACACATACCTAGTTATGGCCCTGGTTTATGCTTACTTGTCTTTTTTGGTATTTTATTACTCAAATATCACAATCCTAAATTATCGACCCATAGAATGCAGTCACTATGGATACGAGGCCTGTACATATCATGTTGCTATAGTATAGTTGACACTTTGATAACAATCAAATTATACAAACCTAATCTGTTATGTATTTAAATGACAGTGAACATTTGGTGTACCCTTGTTTTATCTGTATAATTCAAGTTAAAGATGAATTTTGTAATATTTTAAATAAATGTAATCAGTGGCCATTGCAGGGGGCACATAAATGCTAGTTCACCTTACTGATACCAACAGTCTGCTTTTTTGATCAGCACAAGTGTCTTTGCAGTGCAGTCCTCCTATCCCATTTCAACAATTTATGGGATAGATTACAAAGCTTGCCTGCTTCTGGGGGCAGAGCGGGGCCTTCAGAACATGAGAGAGTGTGTTGGACCCCCCAACACTGTTTATCCCTAACCCACAGAGCTATTTATGCTGCTGGCCGACTCTCCAAACTTCACTACCCATCTAGCAAAAGTAGATTATGCACAAAGAAGGGAAATGTGGACTGGTGAATGACCATTACAGAATATTGTACAACTCTTACAAGCCTTAAGTTCTTAGCATATAATTAGCATTTAATAGGATGCTATATACATTTAACTCTAATGGATCATACACTTCTTTTCCATTGAGCAAGAAATCTTTCCATGATGTGATTAGAGATGAGCGGGTTCGGTTCCTCGGAATCCGAACCCGCCCGAACTTCATTTTTTTTTACACGGGGCCGAGCGACTCGGATCTTCCCGCCTTGCTCGGTTAACCCGAGCGCGCCCGAACGTCATCATCCCGCTGTCGGATTCTCGCGAGGCTCGGATTCTATCGCGAGACTCGGATTCTATATAAGGAGCCGCGCGTCGCCGCCATTTTCACACGTGCATTGAGATTCATAGGGAGAGGACGTGGCTGGCGTCCTCTCCGTTTATAGAGAAGATAGTGAGACTAGAGTAGAGAGAGACACAGTAGTAATTTTGGGGAGCATTAGGAGGAGTACTACTACTTGCTGAAGTGATAGATAGATAGTGTGACTGTATAATGTATATCTGACTTGTGGGGGAGACACTGACAGTGGGGAGCAGTTAGAGTCTGAGAGCAGGACTCAGGAGTACATATAACGTACAGTGCACACTTTTGCTGCCAGAGTGCCACACTGTCATTGTGACCACACTGACCACCAGTATAATATATATTGTGATTGTCTGCTTAGGAGTACTACTTGCAAGTTGCTGATAGTGTGACCAGTGACCTGACCACCAGTTTAATAATCACCACCAGTTTAATATATATATATATATATATATAATTGTATATAATATATATATAATATTGTATACCACCTACCCGTTTTTTTTCTTTCTTTCTTCTTCTTTATACATACTACTATAGTAGCTTACTGTAGCAGTCTGCGGTGCTGCTGAGCTGACAGTGTCCAGCAGGTCCGTCATCAGTCATTACATAATAAATATATATACCTGTCCGGCTGCAGTACTAGTGATATTATATATATATATATATTGATTTCATCTCATTATCATCCAGTCTATATTAGCAGCAGACACAGTACGGTAGTCCACGGCTGTAGCTACCTCTGTGTCGGCAGTCGCTCGTCCATCCATAATTGTATACCACCTACCCGTGTTTTTTTTTTCTTTCTTCTTTATACATACTACTATAGTAGCTTACTGTAGCAGTCTGCGGTGCTGCTGAGCTGACAGTGTCCAGCAGGTCCGTCATCAGTCATTACATAATAAATATATCTACCTGTCCGGCTGCAGTACTAGTGTGATATTATATATATATATATATTGATTTCAGCTCATTATCATCCAGTCTATATTAGCAGCAGACACAGTACGGTAGTCCACGGCTGTAGCTACCTCTGTGTCGGCAGTCGCTCGTCCATCCATAATTGTATACCACCTACCCGTGGTTTTTTTTTTCTTTCTTCTTTATACATACTACTATAGTAGCTTACTGTAGCAGTCTGCGGTGCTGCTGAGCTGACAGTGTCCAGCAGGTCCATCATCAGTCATTACATAATAAATATATCTACCTGTCCGGCTGCAGTACTAGTGTGATATTATATATATATATATTGATTTCATCTCATTATCATCCAGTCTATATTAGCAGCAGACACAGTACGGTAGTCCACGGCTGTAGCTACCTCTGTGCCGGCAGTCGCTCGTCCATCCATAATTGTATACCACCTACCCGTGGTTTTTTTTTTCTTTCTTCTTTATACATACTACTATAGTAGCTTACTGTAGCAGTCTGCGGTGCTGCTGAGCTGACAGTGTCCAGCAGGTCCGTCATCAGTCATTACATAATAAATATATATACCTGTCCGGCTGCAGTACTAGTGATATTATATATATATATATATATATATATATATATTGATTTCATCTCATTATCATCCAGTCTATATTAGCAGCAGACACAGTACGGTAGTCCACGGCTGTAGCTACCTCTGTGTCGGCAGTCGCTCGTCCATCCATAAGTATACTAGTATCCATCCATCTCCATTGTTTACCTGAGGTGCCTTTTAGTTGTGCCTATTAAAATATGGAGAACAAAAATGTTGAGGTTCCAAAATTAGGGAAAGATCAAGATCCACTTCCACCTCGTGCTGAAGCTGCTGCCACTAGTCATGGCCGAGACGATGAAATGCCAGCAACGTCGTCTGCCAAGGGCGATGCCCAATGTCATAGTACAGAGCATGTAAAATCCAAAACACCAAATATCAGTAAAAAAAGGACTCCAAAATCTAAAATAAAATTGTCGTCGGAGAAGCGTAAACTTGCCAATATGCCATTTACCACACGGAGTGGCAAGGAACGGCTGAGGCCCTGGCCTATGTTCATGGCTAGTGGTTCAGCTTCACATGAGGATGGAAGCACTCAGCCTCTCGCTAGAAAAATGAAAAGACTCAAGCTGGCAAAAGCACCGCAAAGAACTGTGCATTCTTCGAAATCCCAAATCCACAAGGAGAGTCCAATTGTGTCGGTTGCGATGCCTGACCTTCCCAACACTGGACGTGAAGAGCATGCGCCTTCCACCATTTGCACGCCCCCTGCAAGTGCTGGAAGGAGCACCCGCAGTCCAGTTCCTGATAGTCAGATTGAAGATGTCAGTGTTGAAGTACACCAGGATGAGGAGGATATGGGTGTTGCTGGCGCTGGGGAGGAAATTGACAAGGAGGATTCTGATGGTGAGGTGGTTTGTTTAAGTCAGGCACCCGGGGAGACACCTGTTGTCCGTGGGAGGAATATGGCCGTTGACATGCCTGGTGAAAATACCAAAAAAATCAGCTCTTCGGTGTGGAAGTATTTCAACAGAAATGCGGACAACATTTGTCAAGCCGTGTGTTGCCTTTGTCAAGCTGTAATAAGTAGGGGTAAGGACGTTAACCACCTCGGCACATCCTCCCTTATACGTCACCTGCAGCGCATTCATAATAAGTCAGTGACAAGTTCAAAAACTTTGGGCGACAGCGGAAGCAGTCCACTGACCAGTAAATCCCTTCCTCTTGTAACCAAGCTCACGCAAACCACCCCACCAACTCCCTCAGTGTCAATTTCCTCCTTCCCCAGGAATGCCAATAGTCCTGCAGGCCATGTCACTGGCAATTCTGACGATTCCTCTCCTGCCTGGGATTCCTCTGATGCATCCTTGCGTGTAACGCCTACTGCTGCTGGCGCTGCTGTTGTTGCTGCTGGGAGTCGATGGTCATCCCAGAGGGGAAATCGTAAGACCACTTTTACTACTTCCACCAAGCAATTGACTGTCCAACAGTCCTTTGCGAGGAAGATGAAATATCACAGCAGTCATCCTGCTGCAAAGCGGATAACTGAGGCCTTGGCATCCTGGGTGGTGAGAAACGTGGTTCCGGTATCCATCATTACTGCAGAGCCAACTAGAGACTTGTTGGAGGTACTGTGTCCCCGGTACCAAATACCATCTAGGTTCCATTTCTCTAGGCAGGCGATACCGAAAATGTACACAGACCTCAGAAAAAGAGTCACCAGTGTCCTAAAAAATGCAGCTGTACCCAATGTCCACTTAACCACGGACATGTGGACAAGTGGAGCAGGGCAGGGTCAGGACTATATGACTGTGACAGCCCACTGGGTAGATGTATGGACTCCCGCCGCAAGAACAGCAGCGGCGGCACCAGTAGCAGCATCTCGCAAACGCCAACTCTTTCCTAGGCAGGCTACGCTTTGTATCACCGGTTTCCAGAATACGCACACAGCTGAAAACCTCTTACGGCAACTGAGGAAGATCATCGCGGAATGGCTTACCCCAATTGGACTCTCCTGTGGATTTGTGGCATCGGACAACGCCAGCAATATTGTGTGTGCATTAAATCTGGGCAAATTCCAGCACGTCCCATGTTTTGCACATACCTTGAATTTGGTGGTGCAGAATTTTTTAAAAAACGACAGGGGCATGCAAGAGATGCTGTCGGTGGCCAGAAGAATTGCGGGACACTTTCGGCGTACAGGCACCACGTACAGAAGACTGGAGCAACACCAAAAACGCCTGAACCTGCCCTGCCATCATCTGAAGCAAGAAGTGGTAACGAGGTGGAATTCAACCCTATATATGCTTCAGAGGTTGGAGGAGCAGCAAAAGGCCATTCAAGCCTATACAATTCAGCACGATATAGGAGGTGGAATGCACCTGTCTCAAGCGCAGTGGAGAATGATTTCAACGTTGTGCAAGGTTCTGCTGCCCTTTGAACTTGCCACACGTGAAGTCAGTTCAGACACTGCCAGCCTGAGTCAGGTCATTCCCCTCATCAGGCTTTTGCAGAAGAAGCTGGAGACATTGAAGGAGGAGCTAACACGGAGCGATTCCGCTAGGCATGTGGGACTTGTGGATGGAGCCCTTAATTCGCTTAACAAGGATTCACGAGTGGTCAATCTGTTGAAATCAGAGCACTACATTTTGGCCACCGTGCTCGATCCTAGATTTAAAACCTACCTTGGATCTCTCTTTCCGGCAGACACAAGTCTGCTGGGGTTGAAAGACCTGCTGGTGAGAAAATTGTCAAGTCAAGCGGAACGCGACCTGTCAACATCTCCTCCTTCACATTCTCCCGCAACTGGGGGTGCGAGGAAAAGGCTCAGAATTCCGAGCCCACCCGCTGGCGGTGATGCAGGGCAGTCTGGAGCGACTGCTGATGCTGACATCTGGTCCGGACTGAAGGACCTGTCAACGATTACGGACATGTCGTCTACTGTCACTGCATATGATTCTCTCCCCATTGAAAGAATGGTGGAGGATTATATGAGTGACCGCATCCAAGTAGGCACGTCACACAGTCCGTACTTATACTGGCAGGAAAAAGAGGCAATTTGGAGGCCCTTGCACAAACTGGCTTTATTCTACCTAAGTTGCCCTCCCACAAGTGTGTACTCCGAAAGAGTGTTTAGTGCCGCCGCTCACCTTGTCAGCAATCGGCGTACGAGGTTACTTCCAGAAAATGTGGAGAAGATGATGTTCATTAAAATGAATTATAATCAATTCCTCCGTGGAGACATTGACCAGCAGCAATTGCCTCCACAAAGTACACAGGGAGCTGAGATGGTGGATTCCAGTGGGGACGAATTGATAATCTGTGAGGAGGGGGATGTACACGGTGATATATCGGAGGATGATGATGAGGTGGACATCTTGCCTCTGTAGAGCCAGTTTGTGCAAGGAGAGATTAATTGCTTCTTTTTTGGTGGGGGTCCAAACCAACCCGTCATTTCAGTCACAGTCGTGTGGCAGACCCTGTCACTGAAATGATGGGTTGGTTAAAGTGTGCATGTCCTGTTTATACAACATAAGGGTGGGTGGGAGGGCCCAAGGACAATTCCATCTTGCACCTCTTTTTTCTTTAATTTTTCTTTGCGTCATGTGCTGTTTGGGGAGTGTTTTTTGGAAGGGCCATCCTGCGTGACACTGCAGTGCCACTCCTATATGGGCCAGGTGTTTGTGTCGGCCACTAGGGTCGCTTATCTTACTCACACAGCTACCTCATTGCGCCTCTTTTTTTCTTTGCGTCATGTGCTGTTTGGGGAGTGTTTTTTGGAAGGGCCATCCTGCGTGACACTGCAGTGCCACTCCTAGATGGGCCCGGTGTTTGTGTCGGCCACTAGGGTCGCTTATCTTACTCACACAGCTACCTCATTCCGCCTCTTTTTTTCTTTGCGTCATGTGCTGTTTGGGGAGTGTTTTTTGGAAGGGCCATCCTGCGTGACACTGCAGTGCCACTCCTAGATGGGCCAGGTGTTTGTGTCGGCCACTAGGGTCGCTTAGCTTACTCACACAGCTACCTCATTGCACCTCTTTTTTTCTTTGCATCATGTGCTGTTTGGGGAGTGTTTTTTGGAAGGGCCATCCTGCGTGACACTGCAGTGCCACTCCTAGATGGGCCAGGTGTTTGTGTCGGCCACTAGGGTCGCTTAGCTTACTCACACAGCTACCTCATTACGCCTCTTTTTTACTTTGCGTCATGTGCTGTTTGGGGAGTGTTTTTTGGAAGGGCCATCCTGCGTGACACTGCAGTGCCACTCCTAGATGGGCCCGGTGTTTGTGTCGGCCACTAGGGTCGCTTATCTTACTCACACAGCTACCTCATTGCGCCTCTTTTTTTCTTTGCGTCATGTGCTGTTTGGGGAGTGTTTTTTGGAAGGGCCATCCTGCGTGACACTGCAGTGCCACTCCTAGATGGGCCAGGTGTTTGTGTCGGCCACTAGGGTCGCTTAGCTTACTCACACAGCTACCTCATTGCGCCTCTTTTTTTCTTTGCGTCATGTGCTGTTTGGGGAGTGTTTTTTGGAAGGGCCATCCTGCGTTACACTGCAGTGCCACTCCTAGATGGGCCCGGTGTTTGTGTCGGCCACTAGGGTCGCTTATCTTACTCACACAGCTACCTCATTGCGCCTCTTTTTTTCTTTGCGTCATGTGCTGTTTGGGGAGGGTTTTTTGGAAGGGCCATCCTGCGTGACACTGCAGTGCCACTCCTAGATGGGCCCGGTGTTTGTGTCGGCCACTAGGGTCGCTTAGCTTAGTCATCCAGCGACCTCGGTGCAAATTTTAGGACTAAAAATAATATTGTGAGGTGTGAGGTATTCAGAATAGACTGAAAATGAGTGGAAATTATGGTTTTTGAGGTTAATAATACTTTGGGATCAAAATGACCCCCAAATTCTATGATTTAAGCTGTTTTTTAGTGTTTTTTTAAAAAAACACCCGAATCCAAAACACACCCGAATCCGACAAAAAAAATTCGGTGAGGTTTTGCCAAAACGCGGTCGAACCCAAAACACGGCCGCAGAACCGAACCCAAAACCAAAACACAAAACCCGAAAAATTTCAAGTGCACATCTCTACATGTGATATGCTACTATTCTCAGCCCTACACATTATTTGCAAGTAATGCTGCTCTAATTTCAATGTCTTACTTGTTGTCATGGTAGCAGAACCAAAAAATGTATTGACCAGCTGCTGTGTTCTAATGACTGGTACCAGAAATTAACTTGTGAAATCACTGTATGGGCTTAATAACTCTGGAAATCCTTACCCAAAGTTGCCACAACACTGTTCACATTCTTGTTAAGAACCACAGCTTCTACAGCCAAGTGAAGTTGAGAAGAGCACAGTGGTTTTCATTATGGGGCTAGTAGCCTATGGAACTGGGAGAGGACAAGCTGTAGGTATTAACCATGATTGTAGGACCTCACTGTAGTAATGAGACCCTATATTCATGGTCTTCCTGTGTAGTGGCAACAGGAGGAAATGTACTAAGCCTTGGAGAGTGATTAAGTGGAGAAGGATAAAGTACCAGCCAATCAGCTCCTAACTGTCATGTTACCAGCTGTGTTTGAAAAATTACTTTTAGGAGTATTTAGAAAAGTGGGCGTGGCCTTGCAACTTTACTAATCAATGTATTTTCACACCCCCCTACACACACAATTAGCAGCCTTACACATAACACTTATAGTAGTGTTCCTTACACATAATGTCTCCAGTATAGTGTCAGATACACATAATGACCCCAGTAGTGCAGTGCCAGATACACATATGCCCCCAGTAGTGCCAAATACACACACACCCCCAGTAGTGCCAGATACACATTATATGCCCCCACAGTGCCAGATACACATTATATGCCCCAACAATGCCAGATACACATTATATGCCCCCACAGTGCCAGATACACATTTTATGCCCCCACAGTGTCAGATACACATTATATCCTCCCACAGTGCCAGAAACGCATACTATTCCCCCACAGTGCCAAATACACATAATATGCCCCAACAGTGCCAGATACACAGAATATGCCCCCACAATGCCAGATACACATAATATGCCCCCACAGTGCCGGATACACATAATATGCTCCAACAGTTCCAGATACACATGATATGCCCCCACAGTGCTAGATACACATTATATGACCCTACCATGCCAGATACACATTATATGCTCAGTGTGGGGGCATATGTGTATCTAATATGCCCCCACATTGTCAGATACACATGTGCCCCCACAGTGCCAGATATACATAATATGCCCCATTGTCAGATACACATGTGTTACCACATGTGTTACCACAGTGCCAGATACACATAATATACCCCCACATTGTCAAATACACATGTCCCCACAGTGCCAGATACACATGCTCCCACAGTGCCAGATACACATGCCCCCCACAGTGCCAGATACACATGTCCCCTGTAGTGCTGCTCACCACCTATGGCCTCTCCTGCTGCTCCCACCGCTGCTTCTGTGTGAAAGGAGGAGAGAGCAGCGTGTGCCTCTCCTGCCCCTCAGCCCCGTCTCCGGTAGCCCTATACCTGAAATCAGCCACTGGTCTGTCAACCAGTCAAAGCTCGCTCTCTGATTGGCTGACGAACCGGCGGCTGATTTCTTTAGGAGTTGGCACCCAGTGTGGCCGCTCCTAAGGAATGTGCCTGGAGCCGGCCCTGCTATATGGTGTAGTATGGTTTTTAACAGTTTATAGAGAAAGTTAGTGTCATTACACCGTATTCAGTATAAAATACTTTTACTCACACACAAGGCTATTAACCATACTACACCAACATACATCTCTTCGCTTATCTCAAAATATCTGCTAGCCCGGCCCCTTTGCTCTTCATAAGATCTACGTCTCTCATCCATACTCATTACTTGCTCCCATGCACGAGTGTAGGACTTTCTTCTGGCTGCACCCATTCTGTGGAATGCCCTACCATGCACAGTAAGACTCTCCCCCAGTCTCCAAACCTTCAAACATTCCCTGAAAACTCACCTATTCAGACAAGCTTATCAAATTCCAGAACCACTCACATAACTTTCATAAACTCTCCTATTCAATTATATCCCCACTGTACAGTCCACACATTTACTCCACATATTTTCTCTTTCTTCACTTTCCCTTCCTCCTGACCCTGGTTCATCATTGCTGTGATGTGATATCATGCAGCCCACCAAGAACCTTTGCAATCTGATGGACAACTATGCAATAGACAGCCCCTATCCTTGTGTATCAATACCCATTTCCCTATAGATTGTAAGCTTGTGAGCAGGGCCTTCCTACCTCTATGACTGTTTGTTATTACCCAGTTTTGTTTGATCATTGTGTCCAGATGTAAAGCGCAATGGAATTTGCTGCACTATATAAGAAACTGTTAATACATAATAATAAATAATTACAAAGTGCAGTATGTTGTTATCAGTGTTTTTACACTATTTGTCCATAGGAAATGGTGTAAGTTAAAACTGAGGTGCTCAATACTGTCATAGAGTTGTTGCTTTAAAGACTGCCTTAAATGTGTACCCCCACTGCAGAAGGCACTACTGTATGCTGTTATGTGAATAAGGAGCATTACAGTGTTTCACTATGTGAATAATGGATACTACTGTTTGACTGTTAAGTGAATAATGGACACTACTGTGTGACTGTTATGTGAATAACGGCCACTGCTGTGTGACATAATGTGAATAAGGTAAAGGGATACTACTGTGTGGCATAACATGTATAAGGTAAACTGGTACTACTGTGTGGCATAACGTTTAGAAGGTAAAAGGGTACTACTGGTTGGTGTAATGTGTATACGGTAAAAGGGTACTACTGTGTGGCATTATGTTTATAAGGTAAAGGGGTACTACTGTGTGGCATAATGTATATAAGGTAAAGGGGTACTACTGTGTGGCATAATGTGTATAAGGTAAGGGGATACTACTGTGTGGTATAATGTATATAAAGTAAAGGGGTACTACTGTGTGGTATAATGTTTATAAAATAAAGGGGTGCAACTGTGCGGGGTAATGTGTATAAGGTGAAGGCATACTACAGTGTGGCGTAATGTGTGTAAGGTAAAGGGGTACTACTGTGTGGCATAACGTGCATAAGGTAAAGGGGTACTACTGTGTGGCATAATGTGTATAAGGTAAAGGGTTACTACTGTGTGGCCTAACATGTATAAGGTCAAGGGGTACTAATGTGTAGCGTAACGTGTATAAGGTAAAGGGGTACTACTATGTGGCATAATGTATATAAGGTAAAGGGGCACTACTGTGTGGCATAACATGTATAAGGTAAATGGGTACTACTGTGTGGTGTAACGTTTATAAGGTAAAGGGGTACTACTGGTTGGCGTAATGTGTATAAGGTAAAAGGGTACTACTGTGTGGCATTATGTTTATAAGGTAAAGGGGTACTAGTGCATGTCATAATGTGTATAAAGTAAAGGGGTACTACTGTGTGGCGTATGTGTATAAGGTAAGGGGATACTACTGTGTGGCATAATGTGTATAAGGTAAAGGAGTTCTACTCTGTGGTGTAATGTGTATAAGGTAAAAGGGTACTACTGTGAGGCATAATATGTATAAGGTAAAAGGGTACTACTGTGTGGCATAATGTGTATAAGGTAAAAGGGTACTACTGTGTGGCGTACCGTGCATAAGGTAAAGGGGTCCTACTGTGTGACATAATGTGTATAAGGTAAAAGGGTACTATTGTGCGGCATAACGTGAATAACAGACACTACTGTGTGATGTAACGTTAATAACGGACACTACTGTGTGGTGTACTGTAAATAATGGAGACTACTGTGTGACATAACGTGAATAAGGGAAACCACTGTGTAAAGTAATGTAAATAAGATTGCACTGCTGTATGGCGCACACTGTCCCTATTTGAAATATAGGGGGGTGGGGGCGTCAATGCCCTTGATGGCATAGGGCACCAAAATGTCTACTTAAGACTGCTGTATTATAGGGAATGTTTGAGTAATTGCAAGTACCCTGTGGAAGATCATTTAAGATTCGTCTGTGATTAAACATTTT